>NC_071327.1:79077468-79378857 GCF_943734725.1 Anopheles marshallii
AGTTGACACCGTTCATCCGATACCCCGAGAACATTTTGGGTTGGGAAAACAAATAAATTTTCACGTGTCGGAGCTGCGGTTGTTTTTATTCCTCTGTCCGCTTTATTTTCCGTTCCCGGGTTATTCCCGGATATCTCTCACGCAAAGGTTCATCATCTTTGTGGCGCTTTCGTCGCAGGAATCGGTTCGATTGGTTCGTTTGGTTTGGCGCAAATCGAACTCTTTGTACCATTGTTTCACGGCGAACCCGTGCCTCCACATTACGCGATTCATAACACCACCAGAATGGCGCCATAAAGCGGGGCTGTGTGGTGGTGTGTTGGTTTCCACTCAGTTTTTTCCCACATTCCTTTGGTCGGCGTCGGTAGTAGTGTTGGTACTCTGTTTCGGCGATTGTGCAACGAATCAAAACATAAATGAAAAACTGCCACCCACCAACCGGACGAAGGGAAGGTAACAAGTGCGGAAACAAGGCGGAGAATTGGTCGGTGCACAACGCTTCGAACACTAAATAAATAACGGTCTTACACACGTATCCTGGGCTTTGGGGTGATTGGGCTTGAGGTGGCCATTTTTTTTTCTGGTGTCCCAAACATCCGCCAGCGAACGTTCATGCACGTTTTTCCTCATCCTTGTAAAGCTTTTGTGTTGTGCGTTTGCGAGGTAGCGAGATTTTTTGTTTTGTTTCATATCTCGGATGTGTTTAAACTTTCGACCATACCGACCAGAAACGAAACAATAAAAGGACAAAAGTGCACTGAAAGAATGAAACACGAGGCCACCGTTACGTGGCGGGACAATAAATTTATGAAATACTGACACATCTGTTGGGTTCATTTGGCAAACGAATGTGGCATACTTTTTTGTTTGTTGCTCCCATTCGGTATCGGTGCTTGTTGTTCGCAGTACCGAAGCATTTGTTGGTTGCTATTAGCTAACGCATTTATTATGGTACAGTGCGCGCTGTGAATGCGACGGAGTCAAAGTATTTAAAGTAAACAACGGTGGGATTATTGTTTCATACTGTTGCAAAATCGAAATGATACTGATTATCAAAGCATTGAGAGGATTTTTTCCCGTTGGGTGAAGCAAACAATCATATTTGTGCAACAAAAATTATTAAAAAAGCCTCATAATTGGTATGGAAACACAGAAAGGGACACACACAAAAAAGTTGTAAAAGAATACTGCTTTTAATTTAAAAAAATACATTAAAGCATGTTTGCTTTCATCACCACCAAACCGTCCGGTGCATAATTTCCATTTTAACCTTGCCCCCAAAACAAACGGTACAATGCTCGGTGTGTGAGTAACGCCCGCGGTGGGATTTAAAGTTCCGGAAAAATCTGTGCACAATTATGCATGTCCAACCGGAGTGCACACTCGGTACTGTTCCGGAAGTATCTCATATTTTTCGTCTGCCCTTCGGGATCCGGGACGGGTTCATTCTAGGCGAGATAACACGAGCGCGAAATCGTACCCATGCCACGGCCAGACCATCAGGCAACCGTTAGCCTTAAAGCCGCAGAATGACATCGCAGTTGAGGCGTCCACGGTACCGTGGACGTGCTGCACAAAAAAAACAGTAAAATTATATCTCCGGTTCAGCTGATGTCCATTTTCCGGCCACGAACGGCAGGACCTCCATTCCCAGGCTGATGATGTAGTGAAAGGGGAAGAAATAAACTTTAAGCAATATTTTCCAATTTCCCTGCAAGGGTCCCAGGTTGGAGGGACGGGAAGGGTGATGCCAGGGACGACTGACGGGCCCATCGTGACGAGAGCTCAGATGCTTGGACAGATCCGACAGGGCAGTTCTATGACACGACCACGATGCACCATTCACTGTAGCACGGTAGCAGCAGAACCAGCACAGAATTGGATGGATGAGTTCAGGAAATGGCACAGACCAGCAAAGATCACCATCAAGGATATCGTACGCTAGCCAGCAAACGGCAGCACTCAGTGACTCGTACTGTTACAGTACGATCTCTCTCTCTCACTCTCCCTCACACACACACACACATATATACATACACGTAGTTCAGGGCAAATGACCGCGATACGGGGCAAAACGACGCAACTTGTAATATCCATTTCAATGTAATTTCACACTTGTCTTCATAGGGATAAAATGCGGAAAAAGCTTTTTGCAATTTGCTTCATCCCCTGCACATGTATTAGTCGTTGTGTGTGTGTGTGTGTGTGTGCGGTGGGGGGTTGGAAGCATCCGTTTCATTTATTTGATGCTACCAGCCGGTTTCATTGGTATGAAGTTGGCATGTGATCATCGAGTCGGAAAAAAAAGGTTCGGGTAAGGGGAGAAAGGGTCGAAAGAAGGAAAAAAGGCACAAAATCTAGTTGAAAAGGGTTACAACACAAAAAGGTGGATGGCAACAAAACAAAACACAATGCTGGACGGTAGAGATTTCATGCAGCTTCTGTTGCTTTACGTGCTTGTTTTGCGTTCTTGCTTTCCACGGTGCGTGTTATGTTCGATTCAGTTAGGTCTGGAATACCCTAAAGCTCCAAACCTGCCCTTTAAAGATGCAATCTGAGCTGCCGATGCGTAGGGAAAGGGATTGTTTGGACTGGCTGGGACAAAACACTTGTACATAAACACTTTTTTGTATGTATCCGCACCGGTGTACGGTGTAGCTTAAATATTTGGGGCCAAAGAAATCCAACGAAAACAAAAAAGGTTGACTTTCATGCCCAAAATACACACACACACACACACACACACACACACACACACACACACACACACACACACACACACACATACACACACACACACACACACACACACTCACATACAGTTGCATGCTATCCGCGTCAATCTTTTTACTACACCTCTTCGATACTAGCCACAATGTCGTGTGGTGAAGGTTGCAAATAAGCAGCGAAAGAAAGAAAAAAAAACTCTACAACAATAATAAAATGAAACAAGGGAAGAAACAAAACAATTTCGCAAGAAAAAAAGGAAACCGAAAAAGATGGGACGAACGAGATTATTTTGCTTTAATTAATTTTCCTGTTATTTTAACCTCCATTAGCACGCAAAGTTGGGGTGTTGTGCCCCGGAAAATGCAAAGAGGGACAGCAGTTCTTTTTTTGGTAATTTTGTATTACTCCTCCAACACCACTTTGTCACCACACACGTAGCCCTGGCTGGATCCTTTGCATCCTTCTGTTGCACCAAACCATAATCCTTCCTCTTTAAAGAGCATAATCAATCCTTATTTCTAATTAAATGTGGGGTTCACATGTTTTTAATGTAGATTAAGATTTGTTTCCCGAGTGAAATCGATCTGGGAGACTTTGAGGTTGAGGTTACGGATAGCCGATGGTTGCGCTGCAGAGTTGTACATTATCCTGCTTTTGCATGAGACGATGAGACGACCGGTGACCTGTTGAAGTATCGGGTGCTCTTCACCTATTATTGAAAAACGACAACGAACTGCCCTCTATGCGATACCACGATCGAGAGTGGGAGAGGAAGAAAATTCTATTACGCCTTCAGCAGGTTTGCACGTGGGCAAACACGACCGGGCGCCTCCATTGACCCGGCTGACTGTAGACGATATTCAAACATCTTCAGATTGTTATATTATCCGGTTTAATGAATTTATTTAAGTATCATTATGTAGTGCCTGAGCGTGTGTACACCACACCAGAACAGTTCCCTTGGGAGTTTGTGTATTGATCCGATCGTTCCGGACGGCATTAATCCGAAGGTAGAACGGGGATGCTGGAAGGTGGTAATGCTCGGCTGAAACGGACGTCCGTAACAAGCTTGAAATCTGGACCTTGAAGCGGAAGGAAGGTAGAAGGATGTGATAAGGCTAGTATACTCGGTCCTCATCTCACCAGCTCAGATTCCGTGCGGGAAAAGCCCATTCTGGTGATACGCCATTATGCAGCCATTACGACGATAGCACACACGAAAGGTAGGTTAGGAATGGATTGTCTATCCCTTGAACGTGGGTAATAAGTGAATGTCCAATGGGGCACCATATGCAGCACTGTTGTGGCGTAGTGTTTTCTGTTGCAGGTTCAATTACGGCAACTCCCGAAACACTTTGACCTGTTACCAAACATCGGTACTGTGCGCTGCTAGGATAATATTTCCGGATAACCGGCACAGGCACGATGCTTTTGTGTTCAGTTGCTTGAGCTTGAATTAAATCTCAATTACCAGACACGCGTTACAAATCGTATTAGGGAATGTAACTGGATTCAGGTGCCGTATACCGCCAACGGTACGGTACGGAAGATGGCAAAGCCGTGCAATTGTACCAATTGATGCGTGCAGTTTGCCGTACATTGACCGACCGCCCACCGTTATGTCAACGAACCGGAAAATGGTTCACCGTTCACGCGTGTACATCATACGGGTCGATCCGAAGGTGATGGAACAATTAATCCGAACCTGATTCTTTGATGTTGTCTGCCGGACGAGTTGAGATTTGGGCAACTACGGACGGTTTGGTGTTATTGGGTACGGCACATTGCGATTGCGATAAGAATTTACTCGGGAATTTCGCAACACATTGTACATTGCGCCCAACCCAAAACTAGGCCAATGGATGCGTGCTACCGCTAATGGGTCGAGGCATTAAATGAAATAAAAGCTCGCTCGCATCATCTCGCACCGGAAGCGGAAAACGCACGGTTTTACACACGGGCTGCCACATTAGTGCGCTTGTCAGTGGTTCATGTTCAATCAGTGTTTGCAGTCAGATTATTGTTTATTCGCATTCTCAGTGTATTCGCGTGCTTTCTTCCTTCCATTCCGTCTCTGCAACGGTTGGCAAGCTGTCATTTAGATAAAAGCATGTCTAATTGGATTGTTTATACACTACAATTTCTGCATCGTGGTGCCGGGCGAACAAAAAAAGATGTTCAATTTAGAGTAAATAATGATTTTGTCTTGCTGCTAGGTGGAGTAACAATGTGATCAACATGTAATTTGTTTCATTTTGTTGTTGTTGGAGTGTTAATAAAATGTTACCGTGCAGCTTAGCAAATGGAGCAATCGAAATGGTGCAACACAGCCACCGAGTGTTTGGGCGTGTGTTTATTTGCTGAGGTAAGCTTAAAAAGCTGTCACACTTCAAGTTAATCATGTCTTAATCATGCTGGATTAGGTTTGATTGTTTAATTTCGGTGCCTTCATTGTGCGACACCTAGATAAAACACGACAATCATGACAAAAACAATTACGGCAATGTTGCGTGGAATGGCGTACAAATATGCCTAAACAGGGGTTTTTATGAAGTGTAATTTTAATCATAGCTGTTTTGTAATCAAACGATGATTGTAGATTTCTATTTGATTCATTGTTAGTTATTGCTGTATTTAAATATAGATTAAAAATAATCATTTAATTTAATGTTTTGTGCTCTATACAAACCGCGGACCAACTTTTGACTGTTGTAAATAACATTACTATTTGTGAATCCACGGTGAAGTCAAAGCGGAGCGAAGTTTACCTGGAAAGAAACGAAAAGAAAAGAAAATTAGTTTAGTTTTGCATGATTAAGGGTTTTATTTCCATAAAATTATTTTTCTTTATTTTAATTCTTCAAATAAAAATTTCAAAATTGCATAACCCAAAGTGCTTTCATCACTTCCAAATTTAGTCTAAACATATTGCAACAAGTTTATCTTATTAAAATATTATTTCATCGTTAATTCAATCATTTGCTTGCGTTCAAATTTTATAACACAGGATCATAAAAAAAATTAAACAATCGCAAAACTCTGTTGATGTCAAGCACAGAGCTGCATCGAAGCTGAGTCATTTGCCTGTCCTCAAAAAGGCGTCCAAAAATACTCTTAACATCTACCACAGTACATCACCCACCCAGCCATGTGTAACAATTAGAAACTTTATAAAACAGGCCGTCGGAAGCACTGGCATCCTTTTTTGGCCTACTGTATAGTTTATGCCTTTTACACAAAAAAAACCCTTTTGCCATTGACGTAAGATCTCGGCTGCAGCAACTGCAAGGATGCATCGAAAGAAGACTCACACCCAAGAAAAGGGCACTAGCTCATCGCAGGTTGCACACACATACCCACAATCCCACACACACACACACACGATTAATTGTGGGTCCCATAAATTACCACTAGAACATCCCAATTGACACGCCCTCCGGTTGGAACCGAGTCTCTGTGCCGAGGTGGAAATTTGTTGCCAGGCCAGGCAATGGCGACCTCAGAAAACGACCACGGAGCAAAACCAAACTCCCTAGTTGTGGTGCTCGAGGGGCATCAAAAAAGGGCGTGCTCTTGCGTTTTAGGCCGGCACCGTTTAGAAACGCCATGGCCACGGGTGTTCTGGTTGCCAACACGATAAACGATGTGGAAAAGTTGTGAAAATAATAGCCACCCAGCCCATGGCCACTGGTGAGATTGACCCCGTTTGGGAGAAGGATATTGTGTTAAAGGTCCCGTTCGGAAAAGCAGCATTTGGTTGGTTCCCGTGGAGTTGTTCGAAACGTGGCGGAGGGAAAATAAACGAACTGCATATCTTCGTGCTTTGAGTTGAGCAGGGTAGAAAAGAAAAAAATAATTTGGAGGCACCAGCAGAAAAAAAGAAAGCTTCATAGAAAGTTGAATAGATTTAGCAGTGAAACAGAACACGAAAATGGTAAGGCATATGAAAACAGGATAAAGGTTAACAGGCACGTGAAATAATAAAACGCCCCAACGTACGGAAAATTGAATGGATGCTGGATGGTCGTGGGTCCTTCTTGCCGTAAGGTCAGCTTAAATCGACCCGCCTTTGCGATTGTTTTGTCTGTAGGATTTTTTTCTCCACTTTCTCTCTTCTGTATGCGATGAGTCCTCAAGAAAGCGTCCTTTTCCACCGGCTAGGACGGGACGGTTTTACGATCGGTGCACGCCTGTGCTTCATTAAAAGACCCTTTTGCCGAACGTTTCGTTTAACGCAATTTCATGTCCATTTTCTTGGTGGTTGCGTTATGAAAAGCAAAGGCAAATAACTTCACATGATTACATTATTAAAATGCAAAGAATAACAATTTTATCTTACAATGGGGTAAACAAGAAAAGGAAAGAAACGCCACACACACCATTGGATACATTTTTATACTATTGATTCAAACCATCATGTTGCTGAAGAAGGCTACCGTTCCACGAACATTATGCTTGTGTCGGAGGGTTTAATACACCACATAATTGTTTGTTTGCCGCCAGTTGAATGCTGCCAAAGTGGTGCTAAAAATGAAAGATGTTTAGGTCAAGCGTTATATTTAATGTGCGTTGGGCGAGCAGAAACGTCGGTAGAAAAATACGTAACCACACGTGCACCTTATTGCTGGAAGCACTTTCAAGGGTTTGGAAAATTCTCAGCACACCATATTATGCCGAAAGGTCCGCTTTTGGATGTGAAAAATTCTAATTTGTAAAAGGAAGCTGGTATGACAGTGGCTATTTTCCCTTAACATTGTTGCCAGGGTGATGAACTTTGCCACAATGAAGGAATAGCGAGATGTTTTGCGTTGAAGAATTGTTTTTGCTGGCGCAATTAAATTGGAAGGGGATAGAACCCGAAGGTATAGCGGCGGTAACATTCATTGAAAAATTTTGAGAAACAAATTTAGCAAGATTTTGTACTTCATTTACATCGAAAAAACAGGTACCCTAAACTCTTGGTGGACATTTTTTTCTGACATTTATAAAAACATGTTCCTAGAACAAGCTTGCATCAATTTATGAAGTGTTAAGATGTTTTTTATAACTCTAAATATTTTTTTTGAAATAGCAGCTGCTGCAAAATTTCGAATTCTCTTCGATAATTTGACTAGCAACTCTGATGATGATGAGAAGTTCGAAATTTTGTAGAGTACTTTGTGCTGTTTGCAACTGAAAAAGGTTCGATCGTCAAATGAAACCCTGTCTATTAGCGCAGGCGGTAGTTTTGACTCTCTTTGGTTAAACGGTAGAAACTTCAATCCTGCATAAACGACAGGTTGCGTCAAACGCTTTGACAGAAACATTTACTACAAAATGTTATCGCGTGTGTTTTTTTAGTGGCAAATCGCTAACTAACATGAAACAGAAACGAAGTAATTCTTAGGATTGTCGAAGGATTATCGAATTAATTCGTTCCGAACCAATTAAACACACATAAAACTACCATTCACCGAAAGTGCACTGCACGTACGGAAGCATCGTAAACATTTCAATGCTTCCATCGCACTCAAAACGAGCATCCGGGACATAGCAAGAAAATGATTAAAGAACTTTCCACTAGATTGTTTTATCGCTGTTGAACAAAAAAGAGAAGCGTTTTCCGCAAACCGCGATGCACCAAACCGCACACAGCAATCATCCCTGCATCGTGGTGATGATGGCAAGATCGAATAAAGGGGTAGCAATACAGGACTCGCATATAGGGGGTTGCGTATTTTTGGTTGCTGCCCCAAAATATCCGCCACACACACACACTCGCGAGCGAACAAAATGAATAAGAGGGAAGTGCGAAGAGATCAAATTAGATTCCTCGGTTTACCGTATGAGCGATTGTTGAAATGAGTTTTCTTCCCGAGGATATTTTCACCAATCGATGTCATTTCTGTTTCATTCATCAATCGCCTTTCCATGAGGAGCGGGAAAACAATCTCTGTGTGGCTCGGAGAAGAAGTGCGGGATTTGCGGGAAAAAATCGGTGTCACCCGATTGAGCATTACCACCATCACTTGCTTGCACACCAATCATCATCCCACCGGATGAAATGCTGGGCGAAAGCCATTGTCTTTCGAATCCGTCCGGGAATGGGAATCATGCTGATGCGGTAGAGCTGACAAGGACAATGACAACACGCCCGACGACGGCGAGGACGAGATGGTGGTTTTATTGATCCTCCTCTCTTCCACAACTACGGACATCGAAGGATACTGAAGGAGGGCGTTCGGAAAAAAGCAGCCAAGAACTGCGTGTCGATGTCATGCCGGTGGGTGGGTTTACCCGTGGCGATGTGATCCTGCTCCCGCAGCTGCCACTAAGCAGATTCCGGAGGCAGTTCGTACTTTTCCCGACCGAGCCCAGTGAAGGGCGGAGAATGGGTGAATGGAAAATTTGGAAAATTCTCAGCACACCATATTATGCCGAAAGGTCCGCTTTTGGATGTGAAAAATTCTAATTTGTAAAAGGAAGCTGGTATGACAGTGGCTATTTTCCCTTAACATTGTTGCCAGGGTGATGAACTTTGCCACAATGAAGGAATAGCGAGATGTTTTGCGTTGAAGAATTGTTTTTGCTGGCGCAATTAAATTGGAAGGGGATAGAACCCGAAGGTATAGCGGCGGTAACATTCATTGAAAAATTTTGAGAAACAAATTTAGCAAGATTTTGTACTTCATTTACATCGAAAAAACAGGTACCCTAAACTCTTGGTGGACATTTTTTTCTGACATTTATAAAAACATGTTCCTAGAACAAGCTTGCATCAATTTATGAAGTGTTAAGATGTTTTTTATAACTCTAAATATTTTTTTTGAAATAGCAGCTGCTGCAAAATTTCGAATTCTCTTCGATAATTTGACTAGCAACTCTGATGATGATGAGAAGTTCGAAATTTTGTAGAGTACTTTGTGCTGTTTGCAACTGAAAAAGGTTCGATCGTCAAATGAAACCCTGTCTATTAGCGCAGGCGGTAGTTTTGACTCTCTTTGGTTAAACGGTAGAAACTTCAATCCTGCATAAACGACAGGTTGCGTCAAACGCTTTGACAGAAACATTTACTACAAAATGTTATCGCGTGTGTTTTTTTAGTGGCAAATCGCTAACTAACATGAAACAGAAACGAAGTAATTCTTAGGATTGTCGAAGGATTATCGAATTAATTCGTTCCGAACCAATTAAACACACATAAAACTACCATTCACCGAAAGTGCACTGCACGTACGGAAGCATCGTAAACATTTCAATGCTTCCATCGCACTCAAAACGAGCATCCGGGACATAGCAAGAAAATGATTAAAGAACTTTCCACTAGATTGTTTTATCGCTGTTGAACAAAAAAGAGAAGCGTTTTCCGCAAACCGCGATGCACCAAACCGCACACAGCAATCATCCCTGCATCGTGGTGATGATGGCAAGATCGAATAAAGGGGTAGCAATACAGGACTCGCATATAGGGGGTTGCGTATTTTTGGTTGCTGCCCCAAAATATCCGCCACACACACACACTCGCGAGCGAACAAAATGAATAAGAGGGAAGTGCGAAGAGATCAAATTAGATTCCTCGGTTTACCGTATGAGCGATTGTTGAAATGAGTTTTCTTCCCGAGGATATTTTCACCAATCGATGTCATTTCTGTTTCATTCATCAATCGCCTTTCCATGAGGAGCGGGAAAACAATCTCTGTGTGGCTCGGAGAAGAAGTGCGGGATTTGCGGGAAAAAATCGGTGTCACCCGATTGAGCATTACCACCATCACTTGCTTGCACACCAATCATCATCCCACCGGATGAAATGCTGGGCGAAAGCCATTGTCTTTCGAATCCGTCCGGGAATGGGAATCATGCTGATGCGGTAGAGCTGACAAGGACAATGACAACACGCCCGACGACGGCGAGGACGAGATGGTGGTTTTATTGATCCTCCTCTCTTCCACAACTACGGACATCGAAGGATACTGAAGGAGGGCGTTCGGAAAAAAGCAGCCAAGAACTGCGTGTCGATGTCATGCCGGTGGGTGGGTTTACCCGTGGCGATGTGATCCTGCTCCCGCAGCTGCCACTAAGCAGATTCCGGAGGCAGTTCGTACTTTTCCCGACCGAGCCCAGTGAAGGGCGGAGAATGGGTGAATGGGGTGATCCAGCACGGAATGTCTGACGTCCGTGTGGTCCAGTGAGCTGTACCACAATTAATCATTGCTCCGATGAAATTGCTGCGAAATTGTTTTTTTACGGCACATTTCATCGTCGCACGGACGAAGTTGCATACACACAGCCGCTTGCTCACTGGGAGAGTAATTTTTGGTAGTTGGACAGGTTTTGTTGTTGTTTTTTGTTGTTCGGTCGTCCAAGCTACACACATACAAAAATAACCGTTGGAGGATTTATTTCCACCTAATGGTCCTGCTGCCTGAGCAGTCTGGCAGGATATTTCCATTGACTGATGAGATCACAATTAATTGTACTTTATACAACCGAGCAAATCCCTACAAAAGCATACGAATTAATGTCCGTGGTCAATTTCTGCTTCGTGCTTTACACATTTCAATAACAAAAAACTAAGTGCTCTGTCCTTCTGCTAAATCAAATGTAAAATTGGCAATCAATAAGACAAAAAATAACAGGCATACATCCCTTATGGTACACGCTTTTATCGACCACACATTGTCGGTGGTCTGAATCCTTCTGCTACCAGCAAAAAAAAAACTGTTCTACTGTGACTTTCTCCCCCGATAAGCCCACTCCACTGGAGCAGATTCTGATGGACGATTGCAACAAAAAAATCAAAATCAAGAACCAAAACCACCCGGGATGGTTCTTTCGAATTCCGGAAAAGGCAAGCTAAATCCTTTAGCCCCATTCATCACTGGCATCGTTCGGGACACACTAGAGAAGGACGATGGGTACCGGGACGGGATTTGAAATTTATGCTCACTTTTGTCACGCTTCATGTGACAACATGCGTCGGCACCCGATAGAGACATGGAAGGATCTGCCGCACGGAGTCCGCCTCGGTTCGGGTTTCACTGTGACCCTTTACGATGAAGATAAACCAGACGGCTGGTGGTGGTAGTGGTTTTGTTGTGACTAGGATATCGTGTGGTTCGATACTGCTGTCCCCATTCCGCCACCCAGTCGTCCTGCTTTCCATCCGGGGACGAACAAGATAAATGCGTGTCGTTTTTCGGGGAACCCTTGCTGGACGTACACACATTTTATCGTCCGGTTGTTTGCTGATCGATTTGGATTGTAAAATTTGGCGTTTGATTTGCAAATTGAATATTACGGCTATTCCCGCTAGCTCTCCCTCAACTCATTCGCTCTTGGGGTGGTGGTAGCTCTGATTGATGAACCGACAAATAAGGATCCGCAAATGGGTGTACAGGTAGGGCACCGTATTTACCTCGAAATGGAAATGAAAATGGAAGCACCACCACCAAAATCAACAGTACCTCGAAACGTTTACATGCCCGATGTGTGACGCATGCTGTGTAACCATCCGACGATGTAACGCATCGTTTACTCTTTGAACCAAATGGGGGTTTTGTTTGGGAAAATAACGCCGAGGCACACATTCGGTGTGTTCAGGACATCGAATGGGGTTGATAATTAGTTGCGATTACATATTACGAACTATTGCACAGCGAGGAGTCTTCGGGACAGGGGGAATATTTGTTAATGAATGGCGCGTTATTTGCGTATTCAATGTGGCGATTTGTCTGCGAAGTTCACAACGCTACAGACGCAGTATGAAAGTCTTTTTTGGCGGCTAGAGTTTGTTACAATAGTTAAATGTTCACGTATCACTGGGTTAGTAACGTCGGTATAATGAATTGCCTGTAAAACAAAGGCGATTCTGGAAGGAAATATAGTGCAATTTGACGATATCCATTCAAAAACACACCTCCTTATCATTGTTAACAGTTCAGTTGATTGAAATACCGCCTGTCAAACACCATGACCATTTCTACACCCATCAGTACAATAATAAGCGTTGAATGGACGATGAATGAATGCTGCTTATTAGTTTTCATCTCTGCCCAGTTCGCTTCAAAGCAAAATGGTTTCAACTGCAATGGCAAACTGGTTTGCTCCGCCATCAAATAGCGTTGATTTCTATTAGTGAAAGAAACGTCCAGGGAAACACAAATTCCCTGACGTGCGCAAACTTTTCCCACCGTAACACCAACACCAGCAATAGTGCACAAGTACATGGGGTAAATAAATGAACAGAAACACATTTCATTGCACGCGCGTGTGCCCCCTCGTACCCGTTCCGCATTCCTCTTGCAGCCGCATTGTTGAGGAAGTTAGAAAGTTCATCAATTGCACTCGCTGCGTCCGTAACATCCGACATTCGCGTTCCATTGCTTTTCAACATTCCGGTGGGGATACAAAAACACCCGCACACAAACACACCACACACAGCACCGGAACTGACCATGTAGCATAACCGCAACCTTTGAAAGGTTATTCCCCGTTTTTGCTTGCGCACATTTTCGGAGCATTGATGCCGAAAAGTGTTTTCCTCTAATCAATCGATCACATAGCAGTAAGCGAAACGGGTGAAAAATCGACCGGTTCGTGGGGGGTTACCGCTGTGCTGGCTGCTTAACCGACGCAAGAGCCAGCAACAACATCATCACCATCATCATCCCGCATCAGGAGTTGCTATTTCGAAGGAGGAGCAGTTGGTTTCTGCTTCTTCGCTTACGTTTGGTGCGCCCGGTCAATAAGAGTGGCATCTCACGATTTTCATTTCCGGTGCTGCCTGCTGCCGTTTGCTTCAATTATGAAAGTTGGGCGGATTTGTTGCTGGGTTTTATGCGTCGTTTTTCTGCTCGTTTCTTTTTTCCCCGGTTTCCTACTCGGTTAAGCGTATGCTGCACAGGTCCTTTTTGGCGGGACCTGTCCGTACGTGCAATATCTCGAACTTCAGAACTCTTCCGTATGGGGAAGGTTTCGGCAAGGAGTTGAGCGAGAGTTGGCGCTGTCTGCCAATCAACGATGTTTCAGAAAGGAAGCACATTGAACCCGGAACTAGCATCAAGCAGGGCGCCTTAATCGAAGATATTCTTTGGCTGATTTTGGTGAACAGATTAGAGAGAGAGGAACTTTTGGAAGATGTTTTATGAAAAAAAGTATCAATACTTCCTTAATAAACGATTATTTAATATAGTTTAGTTTCCTTACTCCAATTTGTTCTATTTTTGTGATCCGATTGTGTGTGATTACTGTTATATGTTTGTACTTTTTGGTCATTTTCGATTTTGAGCATTAGTTGTCTGGCATAATATGATTCTATTTCTTCTTTCTCATCGCTTTGATCGGTTATGTCCGAACTGCAATATGTGCTGTTTCATATTGAGACATTCAGAAAAGTCCTGAGTGGGTATTTTTTGATGAATTCTAAAATAATTTCTCAATTATGGAAAGTCAATCCCTTCTCCTATGATGCGCTCGCATCACACGAACGACAGCGTCAGTTCACAGGGCAGCAAAATTGTAAGCAACCAGAAAAATGCGGTTCAATTGAAAATCGTTACCGTCAGAATATTTTCCGCTCAAACATCAACAAATCGGGAGCAAAAAAAAATACTCACACATACCTATGAAGACTTAATCTTTCGTTCGCCAAAAACATACAACCCACCTTGTGGCCAACTCTTTTACTTGGCGTGTGAATCTGTCGTATGGAACAGGCAGTGAGCAGGTAAGAAAAAAAAGGTATACAGAAACATAGATGAACATGTCTTGAATTGGCTGAAATATCCTTTCCTGATATCAGTAGGAAAGGGAGAGGGAAGATGGGGGTTTGGTGAGGGTGAAAGAGTAGAGAATTGGAGAATTATTCGCTCTGCCGCTGACAGTCAGGAAATAGATTTGGTGCTATTGATAAAATTTTATGAAACTGTTTATAGAACCCACTCTCAATGGAGAACGTCACACAGCACGCTAGCCGGCTTACGAAGCGACCCATCCACAAAAAGGGGTATGGGGCGAAAGAACTGAGACCACAATTTCCGGTCCACAATTTTACAACCTTCGCCTTCTTCATTTTGTGAATGGTTTCTGGTGGTGTTGATGGTGGAACTTGTGCACCAGGTTTTCCAAGACATTTTCTTCTTCTTCTCTCTTCCCCTACCCCACGGGACGAGGTTCCAGGCGGTGGTTGAGGTTTTTTTGGTGCGGGGATGCCACCAGGGCTCCCAAGATTCGCAGTGGAGCCATTTTTCCGTTTATAAATTGTGCAGCATCTATAAGACGACGTAGGCTGTAAGCTGATGCACCCGACATTGTTCCGGTAGGGATAATATTTTACGCGCACCACTGGTCCCGGGGTTCCGCATGCTCAAGCGAACGAGACACTGGCCAGCACGTCGCGGGCTGTTAGCCGGATGCATCATCTCGTGGCTGCTGGTGAGTGTGCACGCTCCAAGGGAAAAGCGTACGGGGGACGCGGGAATGTGCCAAGATCCACGAACGAACGTCAGGAACTATTTCATGCCATTTGGTGCTGCTTTGGTTGGTTGAGAAAGAGAGAGAGAGAGAGAGAGAGAGGAATGTGATGGAAGCGGGGTTGCTAAAGAGCGGTGGGATGAAAAAAAGGACGAAGAACTAGCGCAACGTTTTTCTCGTGCATTCCGCTTCGCCATTGCAACTGGGCTCGTATTCGACGAGACAGCTTGTCGCTACTGTTGGCTCAGTTGTAGCCGGGGTCCCTTTGGAGTGCGCTACGTGCGGTTGGGGTGGGACATAGAAGAAGCAGGCAGACAGGGTGAGAGCGTTTTTCGAAACCAATGGCACGATTGTCTGCACTGGAAAGGATGAGTTCCAGATTGTACCAGACTGTACACGGGCTCCGATGTGGACGCTCGGTTGGTTGGAAAGATTCACTGCTAACCGAAAAGGGATAGCCGTTCACGATTCCCACGTTCCATACGCGCACTACATCTCATGAATTTCAACTTCTTGAACCGTGAACCAACCGTACACCCAACCGAAGACATCCCGCAGAGTTTGAAGCTGTGAAACAATTTTTCATTAAATATTAAAGTGCATCCATCGGGATAGAGTGAAGCAAATAAACGACAAGGCAAGCTCCGGTTTGAAGGAGATGATGCCATAAAAGCATCGCCGCACGAACAAATATCTTTTGGTGGCTCACGCTAGCCATGAACCACGTTCTCCGTACCGCAGTTGTTGTTGTTTTGGCTGTGCTCTGCTGCTGGACGCCATTTGTCCTTTCGTCAGCCGACGCAACAGAGTACGGAAAATTAATTAATATGCTTCGATGACGGTGGAATTGTGGCTGGCCAGACTGTTGCTGACTGGAGCTGATCGGTGCAGTTGACAGTTCGTGACACCGGCTAGTGTCATTTAAACGCCATTCGTATCAGGCGTCGACGTTGACAGGCCGAGAGCTTTTTGCAAGATTTCGTTCGAATTTCAATTCAATGAGAATAAGTTAAACATTTTATATGGGAAATATAATGAAGAACAGTACAGAGGAAGAATTAAATCCACAGTACATGATTCGTAATGTTTATGGACAGAGCAAACAATGCAATTTGACAGTTCATAAGATTAAGAAAAAAAGGTCAATATTGAAGAAAAACAGGATAAAAAGAGAAGAAAAAACAGATGATTTTGATAATTAAGGGCTGATTCTTTCGATAGAAACTTGTGCTAATTCAACAAAATAAACCTTTTTCAGCATCAACCTAAAATGAAAACGACATTACCCGAGATAAGCGTTGGGTTTAACAAACCCCACTTACGATTGGATGTTTGCGGTTAAAAGCTAGCCTTTTTCCCACATTAGCTCGTTTTTTCGGTCGCCATTTTCTTGGCGGAAAACAATACACACGAAAAAAAACTCAACAACTACACAAAAGGAAACAAATCAAACCGAACGAAACTTTCCGTAAGCTTTTCCAGTGGTATTTGTTCTTGTACGAAGCAAGGAACCGTGCCTATTGCCACGGGATTCACCAGAGTGGACAATTAGTTTGTGTTGCTTCTCGTTACCCGTTGGAAGCATTTTATGCTATCTATTATTCAATTTTAAACCGCAAAGACTAACTTTCGGTCGCTTTAGTTAGTGTCATCGTAACGGGGGAACGGGCCTGACGTACATCCGAAACCTTTGCTCCAATGCCGACAACAATAGAAATACCAGACCCGAAAAGACTTTATCGAGGAACCGACGTTCCTTTTTGCTGATCCGACGGTCGAAAGATGGTAGTACGCAAGGTTTGAACCCAGAACGGTTCCCGAAACCTTGTACCGGAACGTTGGTAGTGCCTGTTCAGCGCAGTAATGTGATTATTGTGCAGAATTACAAACAATCCTTAAATTGACATTAATCTGATTATTCTAAACGATCTCGCAGCCGAACAACCGGTGCGGAAACAGCGCTGATCTCCGAGGGGACATTTGGAGCTTGATTTTGGTTTTGTTGTTCCAAGATAAGAAGTCCCGAGGCTTTTCTTTGAACTCGGAACCCGTAGTTTGTCTTTAAATTTTAATCCAGCTAGAGAAAGATAATGTTTTAAAAATAAATCTTTACAAAAGGTCATTATTAATTGAGATGCTAGAATCATTTGTTTTCTGTTCCAACGATTCTTTCTCCTACGAAACATTCTCCAATTAGTTTGAACTGATAGCAATCGTAATTGAGTAGAATTTTGTTAAAGTTACGTCCGAATCATTCTGTCCATCTTTTCGCAGGCTTGATAAATATTCTATTTTCATAGAACGTTTAAATTTAACTTCCATAGGCCGAGCAATAGACGAGTGCAGATTTATCGCAGGAAGAACACAGATGGCAGACAGTGGATCGCTAATTGAAATGTGAGCAACCAACTGCTTTCGCATGCTTCGTGCACAATGCTGTGAATATTCATTAAAAAATCTTCAATTGCTCTTCGATTGAACGTTGGACGGTAGCTTGAGGTTGGGTTGATGATTAGATTGCAAATACCATCTCGTATTTTGAAGTGGATGAGAAGGTTTTGTTGTTTTGAAGTCCTGGAAGTTACTGGAGAACTTTCCACAGCGGTAAACGTGTAATTTTCTATGGATTACGCTTTTCCTCGAACATGAACGTTTGTCGGTCTTGCAAATTCCTTCGTCTGCTTTCTGTTCTTCTTCGGTGGCACCATTCAATTACAGCTTTCGATTCGCTCAACCAGCACACCAACCGGCTGCGCTATCACGATTTAGCGGCTGTATGCCAAACAAACTTTAAAATTGAATGATAATGATAGGAATTCCGTGTACCCCGTGGGCCAAACCGTCTCCTGCTGGGTGTGGGTGTTATTTTTCCTTATCCGAGCCGGATCAAAGTGAACTGTCAACGGTGCACGATCCAGTCCTGCTGTACGTCACGTCAACCATCAACAAGCCCGCCCAAATCATTGCCCGGGCTTTCGGCCCGTAAAAGAAAAGAATACACACAACAGTTAGCATTTTTATATGTTCCTTCCGGGTGATACCGCGAACCATGCGCCTCCACCGAGTGCGTTTCCTTTTTACGGACGATGATTGGCGTTGGCAACGGCGGGGCAAGCTTGACAAGGCCGCCGCCCGCACACGGTGAATGAAATGTGATAAGAAATTTAGTCTCCGGCATTGTTTGCGGTCGGTTTGTTTGCGTCCATCAGTCACGATCCGAAGCACACGAAAAAAAGGCTAGAAAACGAATGGAACAAAATCAACTCTGAACAACAACAGCAACTGCAAAAAAAAAACAACCTCAAGCAAACGAACTGAAAATCTGTTTTCCAGCCTCGCTTGTCATTCATACCCTGTCCTTCTTATCCCTTCACAGTACATGGGAAAAGGGACAAACATCATCAAACCCAATCTAAAACTCGAGAATTTTCCACCAGGGGAAGGGAAGTAACACGACCGGATAAAATCCAACAGCTAAAATCTCATCTCCAGAAGATGAGGACAGTTCTTTACGGAGGAAGAACGAGAGAGAAAGAAAGAGAGAGAGAGAGAGAGAGAGAGAGAGAGAGCAAGAGAGAAAAAAAACTCCCACCCAGTACGCGGAAGGACTACCGTCCCGCATCCACGGCTAGTAAAGCGAGGGAGCAAGAGACGATGGTGTGTTGAGTAGGAGGGTTACAGTTCGTGTTATCGCGAAAATAGCTTTTCCATTTACCGGACAAACACGGTGCCCAACGGCCCCTGGGCGGACACGACATGACAATCGTGATGAAAATGAAAACGATGAGATAAATGTGATTAATTTATGCTCCGAACAGAAGACGGACAGGCTGCGAATCGTTTGCGTTTTTCGTGCTTGTGTGTATGTGTGTGTGTGGGAGTCCCAGTGTAAAAGGACCATAATGCAGGGCCAGTACGCGGTACGCCATCGCCAGTGGTTGCGGTTGATCCGGCCTTTAACTCGCTTACGGTGCCCGGTGACGTTTGAATGGTGCGGCTGGTGTGTAACACTGTCAACCGCAGGAATCTCGCCGTACGGGCACAACTCGCTGATCCTCGCGACCACTCTGTGAGTTGGTTGGCGCTCTGTATGTGTGTGTGTGTGTGGAAGCTTTTAATCTTGCTTCCCCTGATGACCGTGCACTACATGCCGCTCCGCATGCATACATTCGTGCATTCATTAGTCAAGCCACTTCGGGACGCTTCATTATCGCGTTTAGGATCCGACCTTCGCCCGGTGGCCACAAACAGTGACAAAACCGCTGAACGGACATGATTCTTTACCACCGTGTTTTCCGGAAAACCGTTCCAAACTTGCCCTGGTGCGACGGGGCTGTACGATTTGGACAACGGATTTTAGTGCTCGGTTAGCACATGTCGGTCAGGTCCTTCTCGGCTACGGCATCGAAAATCATGGTGACCCACCATCATATGTCCGTCGTCCTTCAAAGAGCAACCAAATATCAGTCACCACTTTGCAAACGCTTTCCGTCAATTAGGGTTTCGTGCGGTCAAACGTGCGTCACGATGTAATGTGATTGATTTGTTTTGATTGGTTATTTGGGTGAGATTGTTTGCCAAAATTTAAAATGACCTGGAACAATACTGTAGTAATTTAAAGTTATATTAGTAACTAACTATATTCACTATGCTAAATTGAATTTTAAACCAGCTGTAAAACGCACCAAAACTGCTGACACGTGCACTAATTTTCAATTCTCAATCGATAAGTCGATGGCAAGGTCGTTGGTCAAACAGTGCGCTGCAAGGTCCGCCGTCGCCTCCAATAATGAACCGAACTCCATGTTAACCTCAATCACTTCAAACGGACAACCGTTATGTTCATTTACGTTGAGGCGCTGACATAAATCTGTATCCGACCTATTAAGATGCAGGAACCTCCATCGCGTGGCAATCGTTGGCAGATGCCTTATAGACGTCAGTCAAGTGTTCTGCCAGCCCACGTCGGATAATGTTGCGAACGATTCACGGTGTAATTATGGCTTTTGCGTGCCGTCTCGGTGTCCCGTTCGGGTATATCGTCGCCCTCGGACAGTTGCTGCTAAATAGGCGTTTTTCGGCGCTGTGATTTGCCAGCACCACATTTCGCTCGTGCTTGAAGGTGGAAATGTGTCCGTGTCTAGATCTACGCAATCCTCGCCAGTGTAGATGACGCTCAGAACTGACCTTTCTAACGGTATCCATTAATATCATTCAAGCTTAAATCGGTAGAAAAAAAAAACACAGTTGGCAGAAATATCCCGCCAAACCGAAACCAAGGTGTCAACGAAGATACACCGTGTGCCGCACGGGGATGGACATAAATGGTTCGTTGAACCGGCGGGGTAGCGACATAATATGTTTGATAAATCACGCTGACCCACCTCCAGTTATTGCAGTGCGACCGTTTCAAGGACGCGCTTCGTGTTCGAACTTTATGGAGCCGGTTACTCATTTGCATGAGCTGTGAATATCGAGCGAAGTTTTCTTTTTTTTTTTTGCTTTGAACTAAACGGTAGATAGCAGATGGAAATAAAAAAAAATCCTCTACGCCCGCATTTCTGCTCACCCAATAGCGAGCCTGTTATCAAAGACTATGCGCGAAAGATCAAACATTTTTACGTGTATCTATGTCGTTTCAAGGGGGGAAAGAGAACACGAGCGCATATTTAGATTTAACACACAAAAAGATGCATACGGTTGCATTTTTTTCTTCATGTTTTTGTCCATGTGTGTAAGTGTGTGTATGAAGGCGAAGACTTTGCCAAACGAAATGCTCACATGAGCTATAAAAGAGTCCTCGAGAGGATTGGTTATCATCAGTCAGCTGTTTGCAAGTTTACAGTTCAAACGTTCTGCAGAGGAACAAGCATTTCGGCACAAACGTTCCCACTTGTACGGCAATCGTTACCCACCGAGTACTCCCGCCTTTGCTCGAAGATGTATTCCAAACTGGTAAGAACACGAATCACGATGCAATCAGAACTTCCAGCATCCACTTCTGCCGACTCATCCGAAAAGTCCGGTGGGAGAACTTGTTGGACAGAGAATTGCTTTCTACACGATCATTGCTTTACATACTTTCTTTCTGATCTGGGTGTGATTTGGTAGATTGTCCTTGTCGGTGTTGTGTTCTGCCTTGCTGCAGCTGCACCGACAAAGAAAGCTGCTCGTGCAGCGTCCGGCGGCCCGGACAGTGATGCGACGGTGATCCAGCAAGATCAGATCATCAACGACGATGGGTCGTACAACTTTGTGTTTGAAACGAGCAATGGTATCCGGGCGCAGGCCAGCAGCTCGGATGGTGTCCGTACGTCCGGGGACTTTTCCTACCCGGCACCGGACGGTACGAACATCGCGCTAGCCTACGTGGCCGATGAGTATGGGTTCCAGCCGCAGGGAGCTCATCTGCCGGTGGAGCCACCAGCACCCGATCACGTCATCAAGCAGCTGGAGGACATCCGTGCTAACCCACCGAACGATCCGGACTTTGATGCCGCCTTCCTGGACTCGGAAATTGCTCGGCTTCGAGCCACGCAGGGTTAGCGAGACCCGTCTTAGTTAGTTAGCAAAATGAACCCACTTTATCCAGCTGAGCACCCAACAGTAGTCAAATTTGTTATGGTTTAATAAAAAATTAAATTTCAATGTAAAAAAAAAGCATGAACTGCTGTAATTAACTAACACTCTAGTTCCATTTTTCACTAAAACCGGAATCCAAAGTGCTTTAAAATTCTCATCACGAATTCCAGGTACTCCAAACTCAAACGTCCACAGTAACATTAATCAAAGCTAACCACCGTACTACCTGGGTGTGTGTATGTTCCTGAATCCCGAATGTCCGGCATGTAGTTTTACCATGCACACGGGAAACATCCTGACTGGCAGTCGGTTGTACACACCCGTGCTGCAGCCAAAGGGTCGAAATTGGAAAGCTATCTTGATCCCGACGCCATCCCTTTCGCCGGAAATCCGAATCATTCTCATGTGCAACTGTCGCGCTGACCTGACTGACTCTTTGTGGTTCGGTTTAGAAGGGGGTGGAAGTTGGAAGGAATGCTGGGGACGAAGCCGGATTGCACATGACAGTATCCGCATCGAAAAAGGGGGATATTGAAACAGGATATTCACATTACCCCAGGATGTGCCCGGGATGGCTACCGACAGGGAAACATTCACAGATGAGCCGTCCGATCGGTGTCTGTGATTGGACCTTTCGATTCGGTCACAGTAAAAGATGAAGGGGAGTTTGGGCAGCCGGCAACGGCAGCAATGACCGGATAATCGATTGTTGGAACGGGGATTTCTGTCTATTTTTGGAGTGAAGTTAATTTCTGTTTCATGATGGGAAATGACGCTTTGCTATTGGCTGGGGGTGTCGAATGTTCGACGGAAGCTGTACACTACTAATTGATCGATAAATGCTTCATTACTTCTAGCGCTGGAAATTTTTCAATAAAAGTGAATAGAAAGAAACACCTTTCCAAATTTCTAGGGTGATTTTGTGTATGTTTATATCAAATGTTTAGACTGTGTGCAAATGCAACTTTAGCCTGGTAAGTGTTATTATCTGCAATCGATTCTTACTTTACAGGGCAAAGCAAACAATAACAATTGGTCTAACCAAGCTTTGCAAGCCATTATAGAGTTAGCTTGTGCTAGTTAATCATTAAATCCAGAACTCATCACATTGACTATCGTACTGAGTGAGTACAGTTATTGACGAAAAACAACGATTGTTCGTACAGCTTTTTCCCTGTTTGTAAATTCATTCCTGATGTTAAAAAGTCATCGAACAACAAAATTTCACAAAAAGAAGATCGTATTGTTGCCGCTCACTATCCTCTTGCTATTTAATTAAACGGTGTTTCATAATCCTTCAAGATAGCATGCTGTTGACAGCCGTTTATTCCAATTACAGGTTTCAATTTAAATGCAGTCAATGCAACAAAGCCATCCCACAATCCTGCCACGCAAACACATAAACACACAACTTTGCGCCACTTTTGTTGCCTACAAATTGTTCGACGTGCGACGTGAAACACTCGCAGCAGTATGATAAGTTGGTAATCAGAGTGGAGTAAGCACAACAGCGGCGGAAACAAGCGCACAGAAAACACAGAAATGAAATGAAGATAAAGTAACGCTCGGGCGCATTAAGCAGTATCGCAAACCCGTGCATCTGCCGCTGGAACCGCTCCGAACGCAACTGCAGTGCCACAAACTTTTCTCTGTTTCGGGTTGTGGGGTAAATGGTGGAAAAAAACTTTCCATCCCCCTTGTATTTACCACTATTTTTCATCAGATTATTTATACCGTACATTTCGGTGCGCGATGATGGTGGGCTTGTCGGGGATTGTGGGGAATGGTACAAGATGCAGAAGGAAAAACATCTATCACGAAAGACTCTCCGACTCGAAAGGACCGTGACAGTTCGGGAAAAGCGGAACCCCTTGCCGACCCTCTTTGGCCACCATCGGGCCCCATTCTCACTTAGTCATTTTCCACCGTGTAATGCGAAACAAAGTATGGAAAGTTTTAATTGGATTTAGGTGGCAAATTTTTCGAGCCCCTTTGTCCCATCGCATTTTCCCACTGCTTGGGATCGGGGTGGAAACTGCGGGGCGGGAGGAGGGCAAGCGCAGGGCTTACGAAGGACAGGAAGGTGACGAAGGTATGCGCAATAGTTGTTATAATGCTCAGCGGCTAGTAAACAACGTGGTGCCACGAAATGAGAGTGTTTTGGGTCTTGTAATTAATTACGAATGATTGTTTTATTTTCAATTTTCATTTACAAATGGATTGTAAGAAGTGCTTTTGGGGGGCACGAAACCCCGGGTGCATGAAACTGTATCACCGGCACATTTCAACATTGAAATAAACAGTTGAACGGTGGTGATGTTAATCCATCATTTGAATAGCAGTCGGTTGCATCTGCCTCAGCTGTAAACCGCAACCGGGTGGCACTTCTTGGCGCCCAACCGCTTGTCCAACACTTTTTCCCGAGAGCTTTTCCGTACACAAAATTACGTTTGCTTTGGATTAATAAACTGGCTCACTATGTTCATGGTTTGGGATGCAAACAGAAGAGAAAAAGAAGACAGAACCGAAAAAGGTCAGAGAGACAGAGAATGAGTTCAAGAAGCTGAAGATTTCAATTACGATTGGCAGTTTCGATTATCTTTGACTCTTCGACGGTGGTGAAATAAATCTTTTGCACTCGTTCCACACGCCAGCGGAGGAAATTCTTGGTCAAAAAAGAAGAAAAAAAAAAACACCACACCGACTGTGAAATGCCTCTTCATATCGTGCGCAGCCAGATACAACACATAGGGGATCCGTAACGAAGTAAGAAAAAAAAACAACAAATGGCAAAGATTTTCCACAGGAAAAATCGATTCGATGCGAACTAGATTCAAATCACTCGCGTTGGCAAGTAAGGTTCCGGAGGAGTTCCAGGAGGGTTGCAACAAATATCTTGCTCAGGCCAACACATCGCTGCCAACGCTTACCGTAGAGAGGGCCAACACACCGTGCAAAAGGGAAGGAAGCTTTTATGTATAAAAGTGAAAAAATAAACACACATGGCATACACGGAAAAATACGGTCGGATCGAAACAAAACTCGACTCAGCCACGGTTTCACTCACTCGCTGGCCGTTCGCTTCACATCAGAAAACATTCAAAACGCCGAGCTTCAAAATCATGTTACATCTCGTTCGTATTACCATTTACAAGATTGTAGTTATGTTCACTTCCGTCTTCTAACGGGCCTCGTTCGTGTCCCTCGATTGAGGCGCAGGAGGGAACGAAGCGGTGGATGGTTTTGGAGGAGGGATATATTCTGAAGTCATTTTTCGAACTGACATCCTCTTCACACAGCACACCAGCATTCAACCAATCTTGAGTGGAAGAAATCCGGAATTGGCTGTCACGGCTCATCGCTGGGTAAAGCTTTACTTTCGCAAAAGGAGTCCACAGTGAAGCAAAAGATAAAAGCAGCTTTCGGTATCTTTTTTGGCCATTGCCGTCAGATGCCGTCTGACTCTGAAGGACGCCAACGAAGGTCGTCCAAACGGGGCAGGAAGGGAATCGTGGGTATAAAGAAAATGGTGCAAGAGTTCGGCTAGGAAATGAATGAATAATAAATGGATGTGTAGCAACACACATACACGCCGCGCCCGCTCTGTATCCTTTTGGAGGTGAATGGCAGAAACTGAACCCGTAGTCGGGCTGGGCGCAAGAAGGCAAAGAAAGGAAGAAAATAAAAGTTTCCTTCCGTATCTGTGCTGATACGGTACCGATGGTGTAACGAAGGAAACGCCAAACACCATCGGTAGCTCTGCTTTATGTTTCGCCATTTTCGAATACCCCGAAAAGGAACCGAACGGTACAGAAATCATTCTTACCCCGTTCGGAGAGCTGCCTGTTTGTTTATGTGGGAGCCGTTTCCAGCGAATCCTTGCCCCGTTCGATCAAGCTTGTCGAGTTTACTACGGGGTATACGGGACTATGGGGTGACTTACGGGGTATTTTTTGTGTGTGGGCATTACTTACCCTTCTGCACGTCGTGTGTCTGTAGCACCTCGAAAGGCGAGACGATTTTTAGAACGGCTCATACCTCTTCTCGCACGTGTGTTTATGTTTTTTCGTAACCGTGGAAAGTCAAGCCGAAGAATTGTATTTCAATTTATGCTCATTTTGGGAAAGCACACCGCAAACGAAAGGAAAATTCCTCCTCCAGGGCGCGTTGAAGCAGGAGAAACAACAGACGCTCCGAACAATCCGGCACACGCCTAGTGAACATTATGTCAATAAATTTAACATATTACTCTCGACCGAAATCACGACGAATGGGTGCGGGAGAACACCCTTACGCATTGCTGCGCGTTTTTCATCGCCATGGCAAATAAACACTGTGCGTGCGGCACAGAAAGGAAATGATCAAATTGAATTCATCAGTGGTTGTTTCCTTGCGACATATTGTAAGACATTCCAGTGGTTGGGTCCAGGGGGAAGGAGAATATACGGATAAAGATTTAAGCTTTTATGAGTACTTATTTCCATACTAAATTTGGAACCACTTTGGAATCAATTAAAGGAAATTGAGCCTTAAACATTGGGGTTTGTTTGGCCTTTGCGCCTGAATACAGTAACAAGGTGATTACTGCCCCAGTGCATGTTCTCGTTGAAAACGTTTGGCTCGAGACTTTTCTAAGCATATCCCCTCATATACAAGCTACATGGTAGAAAGATATGCTAGAAACTTCTTTTGTCACAGCAGTAAGTACAGATCATGTTAGCAGTGTATGAGAATCAACTGTAAGCCCTCACTAAGCCGAAACTACTATTCCGGAATGGGGTTGTTAGTAAAGGCATTCAATTTCAAACCCCGCCACACTAGTCGATGCTCGGAATGCATCCTTCGAACGATGCACGCCGTTCATCGGTACCGTTCCGACCGGCAACAACCCCTGGTCCAAATGCTTCGGTATCCAATGGTAAGCCGATTAGGGATAATCAAAAGTCAAGAAATATTTACCGTAACTTTGAAACCGGATGCAGCCATCGGCAGCACACGCCGGAAGATGGTGGAAGTGGTTGCGTCAAATTCCTACCCTCGATACACTCGTATGTCTACTGCCATTGGTCTATTATTGCCTTCGTTTCGTAGACTTTATTGCTGCTTCTTCAAAAAGAAACTGCTTCTTTGGGTTAAGGGGATCTGCCTAGGTGCTTTAAAGCAAAGGCAAACGCATGACATTTTGATGGCCGGATTCTAGAGCGCTCGGGCTCATCTGGGATCCTGACCTTACCGGATGGATGGGTCAGGTGGAACTAAATCCTGTTACCATGTGTCCGCACCGAAAGCCGTCTTGGGCGAACTGGGTGAACTTTTATCGCTCGGTACCAGAAAACAAGCGTCAGCGGTTGGGTAATCTATTGCACCTTCATCAAACCAGTCGATCAGCCGGTGAAAAGGTAAGTAGCATTAGTTTCATGCCGGGTTCCTGCTGGACACAGTGGGCATTAAAGCTCCTAATCAGTTCAGCATATGGAGGGTTATATTGAAAGGAAATGGGTTTATTCATCACAATGATAAACATGGGAGCTTTGGTCAGTTGTGAAACTATTCCTAATGGTTCAGAAGAAGGTTACGGATGTTCGTTCTGGAACCAAAATACATGTTCTCCCAATTAACCTTGTTACGACCCTTTTATTTTTGTTGGTTCCAGCGGCTATCGATGACGATGGTTTTGTCATTTGTTTTATATGTAGTATAAGGATTATTTAAAAAGGACAGGTATTGAAGAAAACCCAAGGTATTAAAAGGAAAAATGGTAGTGGAAATGCGCTCAGACATGGCTTTTCTAACCTTAAAATAAATCGATTTTTATAAGTGGTTTTAATCAACGATATTTCAAAAGTATGTGCTGTCTCTTTACCTGATCAATCAAAATAAATCAGTACAAAAAGCAAAAAAGGAACTTAACTTGTTCTTATCAATAATATTTACTTCGTATGACATTAAGTACACTCCGTTGATTAAGTAGTTCTTCATGGGAAACGCAACAGAAGCTTTCACTGTAACTGCAGCTGCAACTTGTCCCTCGCACAACATCATCCCTTGCGGGAGAAAGATCTGTCAACCCAGTATCATCGTCTGGTCTTGTTGCAGCAGTGCTGTCTCCATCCAATAAGGGATGCGATGCACTGGATGCCTAGCAAGTTGAAGAGCTTAAAAGGTAATAACCATAACAATTCCCCGGACATGCTCCATCCGTTCCTGGTTTTGGTCCCTTTCACGCTGGAGCAGTGAGTTTCAGCTTCACTTCAAACTTCCATTGGTGAATTATTGGAGGAGGCACCTCGCCTACTCCACATCACCTCGTAACACACCCCACCCGAACACTAATAGTACGCCGAGGAAAGGTTGAGTCTCTAAAATGTGACGATAGCGTGAAACGATTCGTGAATCACTTTCCAATAAATACAATACGATTGGTGAAGCCAATTCGGTAACGTACAGAAGAAAAGTGTCAAACCGTGTGACGACGAGCATCGTTAAGAGCTCGGAACGGAAAGCTTTTATGGTGCAAAGCCCAGACGAAAGACGCCTTTGACACGCTGGAGAGAGCATCCTTTGCACTAGTCTGCACTTGCCATCCCAACCGAAACTACGCATACGGAACCGAAACCCGTGCCGTGGTACGGGCAAACTTGTGTAAACATCAGTTTTTATTGTGGATTAAATAGACTTACAAAAATGATACTTTAACGATGTTTACCATTAAATTTGATGTTACTCTGCCGGTCGTTTCGGTGTGCTTCGGGGAAACTTGCACAAACCTACCTCGCAAGGCAATGCTTTCGGACAGAAGCGAACCGAACAGTTTCTGGTACACGTTCCGTTCGATGAGCACGAGCGCATCATCAAATGCGTTATTCAGTGAAGCATCTCCTCTGCTCTAGAGTTCACGGGTCCATCGATGTTGGGAGCCAAAGCAATCAGCAAACACCCCATTCCATCCGAATACTTTTCCACCCACACTGTCATGGCCATCATTCGATTGGGAAGTGCGTTTCGGGCGGGTCGTTTCAGTGGAAATCACTTTTCCAGTATCCCTCCTTGGTTCTGGGTGAATAAATACATTTGTGTGGGTCTCAGGACTGCATGGATCGAAAACGGATCATTACCAAACAAGTAGAACGATATTTTGTTGAAAGAAATCATATTCCCAAGTGGCCGTCCGTTCCCACCAGTTAGAGGTTGCGCTTCTTTGTTGAAACGGCCCAGCTGAAGTGCAATGTTGCTTCCTTCTTGTGCAATATTGGGAACCCTTTATTGCTCTGCGTCTGCACCATAAAGGGGGCCCGGCACCCAGAAGCGGTGGGAAATGGTTTCCACTTCCCCAAAATAACCGGGACCTAATGACTAACTACGACCTACCGAAAAACGTCTCGCCACTCGAATGTCAATCGAAAGCGATTGGGAACGGACACGTGCGCTGGACGGTGGGGTGTGGTGTACATCTCGAAAATGGCATCCTTCCGGAAAACATACATTTCAGGTTTCAGGTTCAGGGTAGACGAAACGAACCACTCTCAAACTTTTGGACTCGAGACTGATGATGTCGTAGCAATTTGAAAACTGTTGTTGAACCCTTTTCTTGCACTCGTGCCATCGTTTAGCCCGATGCTGAATGTGTTCCTGTCGGAAAAGCTGTCTCGGGTAAGCATTTGTGTCCTACTAAAACGATGTTGAGCTAGTAACTCCTGGTGCAAAAGTGTAGCGCAATGGCTTTATCGGATAGGAACTAGAACTTACACCAGTCGATGCGTTGTCAACGCAGGTTCAGGATGTGAACAGTAACATGAAAGTACACCTCAAGGTATCTGATGGAAATGAACTTTTTTTTTCTTGGCCGAGTGAACGAATCTTGCCGCCTCTGTATCGTTTAACATTTCCTCAAGTACACACATCAACAAACCCCGGATAACGGCGCTGATGGTTTGTATATTCCGATGTCCATGAGATGCGTTTAGATAAATCGAACGTAACGTTTCACATACTGACAGTCAGCTTAACTTTCGTATGACGTTGAACACAATAAGCATACACCCGTGGAAGACACCCATCCATAACGAAAGGTAAGGGATGGTCTAAATCCTGGGATGCATGTTCGACCAATCAGAGATTATGGTGCATTTTTCTTTGTTAGCTTTTCGGCTAACGTGCTGCTGTTACAAACGATCCATCCCGCGCCGGACAACAGTTTATTATTTTCGGGCAAAGTTTTGAGATTGATTCCACGCCGGCACCATTTGACAGCTGTCACATTTGACAGCTGTTAGTAGCTCAGTAAACCTTGCCTGCGAAACACTAGCAAAATGTCTTCTTTTGAGCGATCGGTAATGTGAATCATTCGCGGTGGTATTTCAACATTCTGTCTTCCCAAACATTCCATACATTCGATCCCAGTCAGCACGTAGCGGTATGCATTCCTTTCTCCGCAATCCATTTCGTGGGTGGGTGGGCGCAATGGCCCACGGGTATGTCTGAGAGTCAAACCAGATGCATTACACTGACTTCCGCTTTCTAAGGGTTTTTTTTCTGCTGCGACACACCTTTAGTAGCGACAGCGAGCGCGAGTTTAACATAGTTGACGGGGATTGAGTGCCTTTCGCGCTCTCAGGTGCTCAGGATGGGTATATCCGGTATATGGTACCTTACAGCCCCGTAGGGCTTACACACCCAAACCTTTGCAAAAGGATGCTAACGATGTCAAACGGCACGCTGTATGAAAGGAAGTCTCGCTCGGAAGTTCAACCCAACCCGTTGGGTAACCACCCCGCATGCCGGTAAACGCGGAACATGGTAGGCGCGACATGTGCAAACTTAGTTACCGGTCCCAGTTACGTCGACACACACGCCGTGTGAACAATGGTAGTTGTGCCTTTATACGATGGTCTCCACGACGAGAAGGTGCGGTTGGCTTTTATCATCGTTAATGGGTGAGGATGGATGGTGTAGGATTCAAACTGCACTGCCACCCAGGAATGTGTCACCCATGGCACAAACACGCGCACACACATACATAAAGTATCTCATTCGGGTTGTGGGGGAAAGTAGGGATGTTATTTGTAGATAAAATGTAGAAAATATTTTACAAAAGCTACCGGAGGCGTTTTTGTTCGTTCGGTTACGGTAGCCGTACGGTGCTTTGGGTTTGGGCACTGAATTTTCCATTCACGTTAAAAAAAGCCCTCCTTGTGTGTTGGTCTCTCTCACTGTGCCTTTCGGGGCTTTATGGCTGCATGAGTACATTCCAATCAGAGGAATAAAGCTACGGAGGTATTTTAGGAGAGTTTTCGACATTTTCCTCTACAGGCCTCCGTCGTTGGTTCGATGGTTCGGCTAGCATCAGAGGCCGGGTGATGCTTTATGCGACCCGGGGAGTTGAGTGAACAATCTCGCAACGTCTGGTTTGGTGGTAATGATAAGTGACATATTGTGGATGACTTTTGACATTTACACAGTTATCGTACAGGAAGGGCCATAAAGCGGGGAATGCTCTACCAGCCCAGGTGGCCTAGTTTAAGGTGGAGTCGATTGTCGCTTTTAGGAGTTTAGCCTTTAAAAGATGTATAGGAAGATTATTTATAGTGGGGACATTTGTTTAAACACGCCCTTTAAATCATTTATAATCATAATCGTTCACAAAAATAACTTTCGTGCCATATTAAATTGTAAAGTATTTTTAGCAAACCTTGGTTATACTTGCTCTTGGGGGTTGTATGTTTAAAAATAGTACGCGGCATCTGCTTCTTTCGTTCCCAACAGCACACAGTGGCATAGGTCTAATATAACCGCTTCTTTACCGTTTTGATTAACCAATGTTTGCCTACCTGTGCGCGAGACAGAGCTAACCAGGAAGACAGCACACGGACACGATCCGATTCCATTGTGCGACGTAAGTCACACAGTCACATCAGACCCAGACTAGGCCACAACACTGTGGCCGGTGAATAAATTTGAATAATCAGCTCAGCCGGCAAACCGGCCCCGAACCGGCGTGTGACTAGCGGTGACGACAGACGGCGGCGAATCCGAATGACGATAACGAGTGCATTCGCCTGCCGTCCATGATCACGACCGGTGATGCAATTGGTTTAAGGTCATCTTCAATCGCTACGGGAGGTCTGCATGGTGGCAACGGACCGGTTGGACCAACAAAACTCGTTGCATGCAAAAAGGCATCGTATCGAGATTAGTGGAGCAAAATTGTTCACTTGCTAAAAGTTACCTTGTTTGCAAATTTGTTTTATCACACGAAGGTAATTTTGTGTTGAAGTCAATGCCTCTTTGGATACCCGTGTCATCAAAGTACCAAGAAGATGCAAATAAAATGCGATAAAATTACAAATCCCCTTTTTTCCCTTCATCGACCGGGTCCGGGTAATCCGAACACAAATGGGGAGATTTTCTTTCCAGCAAAATCATGGAATTAATCTGTGCATCCTTGCCCGCGGTAAGGATTTTTACGGTTCGGTTAAATGCAAAGTTTCAATCCACCTTCTTCATCACCAACGCTAACAACGGACAGCGAACAAGCGAATTCATTGTTGAAGATAGAAATTTGTACCAAACCCGTGCCGTTCCGTCATTCATGCCATGGGCCATAGCATTCGCTTGTGTTTTTTTTCCACCTTTTTATACGAACAGGAATATATTTTCCATCACGCCATCGTCATCTGTTTCATCTGGGTTGTTAGCATACCGAACGTTGATAGTTACCTGCAATGATTGGGAAAGAGAGAAGATTGGAAAAAGAACGTAAGTTGACTAGCAGGTGAAAGTGGACTAAGGTCGTGGATGATGTTTTATAAGAGAAAACCAAACAGAACAAAAAAAAAACAACGACTTGAAAAAGAGTAAATCACACGCAGACAAGACCACACGCAAAAAAAAAAACAGATGTTTTTCCTAGCCGTTTGGTATTACTTTCATGTAATGTTTTTTTTCTCTACTTCTTACACTCGGTTTAGTTCTGTTCATGTTAATTTATTCGTAAAAATTTAATTATTCATGCAAAAAGGAAACCCTCCCAATACTACCCACCGAGCGCAAACGAGAATCCTGAGGTTGTTAATAACAGTTTGACAAGTTTCCCGTCTAAATTTTGCGCACCCTTTTGCGATGTTTTGTTTCTTTCCTGTTTTCGGCTCCCCAGCCTTCTAGTTAACTGAGGATGTAATTTTAAATTCTAATCTGTGAAAATTGAAGTATTGATAATGGAGGTTTACCCTGCGGTACGCTACACGGAGCAACGAGAGCAAGCTGATGTAATGGGGAAGAAAATTACTCCTCTATATTACAGAAAAGGATACTTGGGGTTTGGGTGGTTCGGTGTGGGATTTGCAAACTTTCTGTCTCTAGAAAAGTGATGCATATTGATGTATGCGTTTCAATGAATCATGAGCGCCAATGAAATGGTTAAGCTTATTCGCTTGCTTTAGGGAAGCCATAAAGGTTGCTCCGGCATAACAGTGTAACAACAGTGCATAACTTTTGAATGGTATGTTGTTTAATGCTAAAACTAAGTATAAATCAAATAAAGCTTTGATTTAGTTTTACTGCAGTTGATGAAAGTAATTTACATATCATTAATACGAATTCTAAACGAATGTTAAAAGATAATCTAGGTATTCGAAGTTATGCGGCGAAGGATCTTCAATAACCGGCCGAGAACACATAGGATAAGGTGCGTTCTCGCTGTTATAAGAAGGTGGTTGAAGTTAATTTTACTGTAGATGAAGATTGCAATAGATTTTTGCAATAAGGCCTGGCCGTTTTTCATGAATAACATAAAAAGCTACTCATTCATGGCCACCTGTTCTGGCACATTGTTCACGATTCACAGCCAACGCCAACTCTTACAAACAAACCATGGTAATTTAATTTGAACAAATCCATTTTAAAACCCATCTTCCCGTAGCATCAAATTGACATCGAGCATCATGGCCACGTTCCGTATTTATGGGCGGCCATTTCGTGTACCTGTCAAATGCACACTTGGCAGGGACGGCCCGAAGATGCGGTAACCCAGTGGCAAACCAGGTCGGCAGTAATCCCCGATCCCAAAACATATCAACAATGATGACTTTTCGAATCGCACCATTGACTTTAATCCAGTTTCAGTGAATGAAGCAAATCAACTAAAGTCAACCGAATTCGTACGTACATTCTCCATCGGTCCGTCGTTTCGTCTCTCGTCACCTTCCGTACCGGTCCGTACCGTACCGGGAGACTGCACGACATGAAAAACATTAGAACACAAACCCGCCCCAAAACAAGGGTGAGAATAACCGTACGTAGCAAAGGTCAGGGGAAAGAAAACACAATGTTATTTTCTTTCCTTATGCTCCCCTTGGTCTGCGCCGGCCTTCACCACCCTCCCCACTTCGTACTCCCAGTTTTTCCCGCCTTTCGTTTGGTCTCTCTTGGGCTTCCAACACCCACGGGGGGGAAATTTATTTTCATTTCAACTCCGGCAACCAGCAAACATTCCACGTCCTGTCTTACGAGAAGGAACCTTCTGCTTTATCTGGTTTTTGCAGCTTTCGCCTTCCATCATCCCTCCCTCCCTGTAGGCACCCCCCCTCAACCCCTGAAATCCGTTACCATCCGACTTGGTGGTAGCGTTCACGTTCTCGAAGCCGCCTTTTTGCACCAGCTGGAAACGTTCGAAGATGAAATCTAATGAAGTGAAACATTCTCCGTTTTCGTGAATGTCCAGCACACCGACCGACACGGGGCTGGGGGGTTCGGTGGCATCCGGGCACAACACTACGGCACCGTTTTCTCGTACGACAGCCAGTGTCCCTGGTGAGGTGTACGTTCGGCAAAGGAACAGGAAAGCCGGTGTGGCAACACGGAACAAAGAAACAAACAGTCCCCGAAGAATCGCACACCACGATGGTTGGGTGTGTGGGAAGCGAGCGTGCTTTTCGGACCATCGCGGTATTGGTGCACACGGCCAAACATCCGAATGGGCGGAAAGGGGCGACCGTTTGGCAAGTACATATTTTTACCGCCACTAAAAAGCCATTCGTTTATATGCCAGCACGAAAATATTACATTCCATTCGAGTTTCTGCATCCCGTTCCGGTTTATTCCGGCGAGCCTGAGATCCTTTCATGTCTACACAGCACCGTGGTATGTGTCTATGTTTCTTGCCTTTGCACGAGCTAGAGAAAACAACGCAGAACAACGAAACCCCAGGGAAGGAATCTTTTCGGACCGAAGAATACTGTGTGCGTGTGTGTGTACGGTGCAGAATCGAATTGAAAAAAGATTGAGTTAAGAGTTACTTTTCCCCGGTGCAGCAACCGGCGTTGCGTTGTGAAAGGTAGTTGTAATGTTATGTTGCCGTTGCTAAACGTAGCTTTTCTATCGCTAGCAAGAGTTTTTCGCCCCAGGGCCGGAAAGGTTGTTTTCTACCCTTTGTGTGCAGTTCGCTTTGATGAAACTGTCACAACACTACTGTGTCCAGTTAGAGCGGGCGGTGTGGCGAATAAGCTGTACCGGGGTGGATACGCATTTCGACATTTCCCAAAACTGAACTTTTCCACAGATCAACAAACCATTCGCAAATGTTTGCCGTTTTGTAGTAGTCCGGGGAATTAAGGAAACGCAGAATTGGGAGTAGCAATGGTTTGCTGGAACAAATCCACACCTTCGCTTGTGGGAATTTTGTGGGGTCGTAAAATGAAAACGATGTTTAAATGTGTCCTGCGTTGTGGGGTGGGGTGATGGTACTGACCCTACAGCACCAGAGTGTTTTAGGTAGGCATATTATCAAAGACTATTTCTACCTCACCGTAGTACATTTTACGAGCATTCAGTTTAAATATCGAACCACGAAGCCATTTATTGCTCTTAAGTCGTTCAATTTTGCTAAATTGGAAAGCTGGCACAGGATAATAGTGTGATGTACTACCCTGCCCGGGATGTACCGAAAGGACCAGTGGTTGATTAGCACTTAATTGAACACGTGCCAGTGTGGTGTTGGTTTACATATAAAAACTTGTTTATTTCGGGAACTACTTTCCAGTTCCTACAACATGTCTAAACTGCAGTGAAGCCACACATTTTAATGGCACTAACAAACAAACGAATTTACTGCGCATTAAATGGCAATATTAGTTTGTTGCCGAGATTTAACTAGTCGGAAATTCCTGATGTATTTTTAAATCTCGCGAATCACTTTCCGAAAACTTTCTTCCTGTCACATTCGGCATCAATTTTAAATTGCCAACCATGGGCGTCGGATTATCGGATAATGAGTGGACACTCTTTGAAAATAGGATTATAATTTTCAAAATGGCCCAAAACTGCACCACAAAATACAAGTAAATGCAATGATGATTTCCCAGGAAGCAACGATTCTAAAGCTAAAGATGTTACTTCTATTCCATTTCCATTGCGTGTTTAGCTGGACGTAATTTAATGCCATCCTTCCGGAACAGCAAAGCTTTTAAGTTTCCAAGCTTTTTCTGGTCCGGCAGCGAGCAAGAAGATGGTCGGCAAAACATTGTAACAATCCACCGAGATACAGCCGGTTATCCGTGCCAAGTCGTTGGAAATGTCCGGTGATGATATTATCTTCCGGTTCTAGTCGACAAAACCGAATTTGTTCTGGGTTCCAGTTCGCAAAACTCCAACCACGAGCAGTTTAACAGCTGTGCTACGGAATGACAGTACAATTACGCTACCCATTCCCAGCAAGAGCAAAGTATCTGAAAGCAGTCCCCTGGGGAACAGCTTCTGGGGGTCATAGTCACACCCAAACTTCTATACATCGAAGCAGTAGGAAACATTTCCTGCGAGGTGTGAAATAAAATTTTAAATTTTACGATTATCCTCTTGCATTTGTTCTGGGCATTTGGTTGTCAGAGCGCAGTGAAGCGAATGTGGTAAAGTTTTTCCCTCCCATTAAGTGTGGCAAATTATGTCAGATTTTCGAATGCTACGTTTGTGTATTCCACTGATTCCCTTATATCTCTATGCCTAGAGCAAACATTGTGACAGTAAATCACATTGATTTTAATTGAAATTGAGTTTTTACTGCTATAAATGCCCCATTTTTACAGCATTATTTTCAAGGCCTGCTAATAATCACATTCACTTTGCTTTTTCGATCAATTCAAAGTATGCAACGCCGAATCGATTGCAGGACACTCTAAAAACATTCAATCTGTAAAAGCAGAATTTACCATGTTTGTACAGGCTTTATTTATCGATCATACACTGGGTACGTATTTATCTCGTGTGAATCACACGATATGCTCTTGGCCTTTCTGATGCCCGGGTATCATACTTCCGTCCCCAACTTGACCAACCGACTGAGAGTTCTTTTTTTGTGGATTATGTACATATTTTAAAAGATAATAATTCGCCAAAAAACATACCGATAATAATAATAATTCCATCCGATGTGGTTTGTATCGTCTGACAGGTAGAACGACCGACCTTTAACTGGCACGGGTGGAAACCGGGGCCAGTGAGTGCGAGTACCATCAATGGCATGGCCTGCTATTATTGTTATCGGGGTTTTGATTTCAGCTACGTTCGTCTAGCAAGCAGCAACTTCAACCCAGTGGATGTTCTGGTGCCTATGGCACAAAAAAGGAAATATCCAACAGATGGAACACGTTGCGTCCATGTGTCCTGTGTGTATGTTCGGGATTGTGCAAATGCAAGAGACGTGTATGTAGATGCTGTGCAAATATTTGCTCAGCAGATATAATGAACAGAATGTGAGGGGTTTGGTTGATTGCAGCGGGTGAACTGTGGCTAGTTTGAGTATTTTTTGGGTGAATTTTCTTATACCGGGTGCAGGGGTTGAAAGCAAGGTTCATCTGCTGCTCGGCACACGTACATATGTGTCATGTGTGTCAATTTCATCCATTTTTTTCTTTTTCACCCCGATGAGGTTATCGAGGAGCTTTCGTTTGCTGTAGTTATGCAGCACCGTGTAGGGAAAAGAAACGTTCCGGAGCTTTTTGTGTCACAGAAATGACATTAAGATTTGTTAATACTTACATCGAAATAACTTCGCCCATGAATCGAATTCTATTATTTTGGAGAATATTCCGGGATTTTTTTTTTGTATCAAATGAAGCCCAAGAATGTTTCCCATAGAACTGAGCAACAAAACAATGCGTTAAATTGTTCCATTTCCACTCTTTAGGTAAACATATAATGCTAAAAGCTACATCTCACTAAAGCTTTCTGATAGTTTCACACTTAATTCACACACTTTTCCAACTGCATTACCAGTTCTGAGCATACTTCTTGGCCAGCAATCGAAAGACTTTAGCGAAGCGAACCATAAGCAAAATCTCTTCCACTTTTACCGTCTCTTCCCTCAACCCCTTCTGTTCCAAACCCCTTCCATGCTCCAAGTGTAAATGATGCTCAAGTTCCCTTTCATGTCTGTCGTTGGAAAACAAATTAACGCCGGCCGCTTTTGCTTACAAAACGAGTTCGGTGTCTCTTGTGTCAACAGCAAAAGTCAAAGGCATAAGAGCTGTTGAAAGAATGTTGCTAAATATGCTTAGTGGATGTAAAACAGTTAGGGAAACTTTGGGTCCTTCTGCAGTTGCTCACGGTGCCGCCGCACGGGTTTTGTTTCGGACGAGTTCTCTGCGCGAGTTCCAACCCGCGGCCCGCCAAAATGGTGTGTTTTTCTTTACCACACCCCTTTTACCGCTTTTGTAAGAAGCTTATGGGTGAGTTTGAGTGGTTTTTTTGTCCTGTGTGCCATTCTCTCGAGATCAAGTATCAGCTGCGTTCGGTGGCTTGAATATTTCCTGGCTTGCCCTTGGCCCAAGAAATCGTCCAGCACAGAAGCTGTTGTTTTTCTCCGGTTCGCTTTCATGACTTTGAACCACCGTGAGCCGGAAGAGCGAAAGTGTGTGTGTGTTTGTTTGTGCGTGTTTCGCTAATGAAAGGGGAATCGGCTCATAAATATAGATAGCTGATAACGGAGAACCAGGAGGGGAAATCGCTTTAATCCAATGTGGCGGCACTGTCGAGCTGTTGAATTTTTCATACCACATTTCTGTCTGCTACCCGAATTCGCGATGGAAAATCGCGAAAAGAAGGTCAAATTTCCACCGAATTCTAAAACCCTTTTCTGATGGTGATAGCTCGCTTCTCGGGCCTCGGGTCTTTTCACCGCTGGAAGTGCCGTTTTTGATAGTAAGATTCAATTATTTGCCCATTGCTGTTGCTGCTACTTGAGATGTCCTCCCCGAGGGTAACTTCTAGTGGAAAAGTGGAAAAGTTTGACGCCAGTTTCCGCCCACTGTTGGAGGGGCTACTTTTGTGAGTGAGATAAGAGATAAGCTAGTAATCGATAGGAGTTCGTTGGAGAAGCCAAAGCGAGCACAAAAAAAACAACCTCGAAAGCATTCGAAAATACAATTTGTAGCAGGACATTCGACCAATGTGCGTGTGTCAGCCGAAAAGTTCACGTCCACAATCACGTAGGCCAGGATTTTCATCCCATTCGCTTCAATCGATCTAGTAGGTCGACAAAACACAGCTGCGTGTGGGTGTGTTCATGTGGAGGTAATGTTGTCGTGCTACATGTGATGCGAAGTTGTTTCGAATGTTTTGTATACGCTGTAATCTGAGAATAGGTAGTGTGCTGTTTCGTCTCATCCGCTATCCTTTTTCCACCAACGAACGAGGGCGGTCATGGGCATGTTTGCAGCACATTAACAGCGCACACTACCACTCCACAGAAACACTCTATGGTTTGACGTAATTTTCATGCTTAACGGTGGAAAATTTAGCCCAATTTTCCCCCACCTATCCGGGTCGACGGTAGCTAATGGGCTACTGACCGATACTCGGGGCCGGTCGTGTGTAATGGCATGTAGACTGGATTAGAGGCACACGCACTCACGCACGCAAAGATGTACAACGGATGCTGGCGGTCAGCATCGCCGGTAGATGGCGTTTGAATCGTTTCCTGTGGTCGTTTGGGTCAGTTCCTTTCGGGCTAAGCACGGGATATTTACTGCACCATATCGCATTTTATTGCACGCTTTATCCCGTGAAAGGAAATGATTATGTGGTCAGATTAGACACTGATAGGTATTGATGATGGGAGCGGTGGGATAAAGAAGACTTTACCATTACTTGTAGGCTTGTTTTCGTACAGCAGTTCCAACAAACATTTGGCGGATGAGTGTATTTAGTTTTTCCGAAAGAATGTTCTTATTACTAATACGAATTCAGCTCGAAATGTTCCTTTATTGGTTTTTCTTCTGTACACATGGCTTACGTTCTAGATAGCTTTCGTTTGTGTTATTCCTTCTGCCAATTTTCACCTGCCCGGGATGTGAAATTTAATACCACCATGCATGTGCAAGGTGTGAAAAATTCGCAAGTCTTTCCTGTAACTGGATTTCATCCGCTTAATGAAAATGAACGCAAAAACGTGCATAATAAGCTCTTTAGCCAAAAGGAAAGAACAGCAAATGGAAAGAAATGAAGAAACTCTTTCGGCTCCCATTTCCCACGGGTTGCGAGATTTTGTTTTTGCACACAGAGTTTAAAAATAAAAGTGGCCGGAAAATTATTTTGCCAAAAGGAAAAACCTCAAAACACACAGGCAACTTTGCACGAGCCGCCACAGGGCCACCGGAGTGAGTTCTAAAGCTTAAATGTTGCTTTAGACCCCCTCCGGGTCCGGGTGGATTCCGTACCGTTTGGGGTTTCCGGTTGTTCAAACCTTTGGCAAAGGGCTTTTGTATTTGTGTTGCCCACCTCGGCTGTGCCTGTTCGCCCTAAGGGAGAAAAAGTAACCTCACCTGGAAGAGCGAAAATGAAAGTGGATTACTATACATAAAACAATACGCTGTTGTTCTTCTTAGGGAACGCACAAAACTCTCAGTGAGGCCAAAGCACTACACAATCGGTATCCTGTGTTAGGAGGAAGAAGGGGGGGAATTGTTCCCAGTTCTGCTACACGGACGCGTTGAGAAGCTGTGTTCCGCACGGGGCATTATTGCCTCTGGTTGACTTTAGTTAAAGTAACGAACTGCTTACGGTCCGGTTTGTGTTGACAGAGCACTAAGCAAAACAATCCAGTTACATCGACTTAACAGCACGTGCACTTTAGAGGGTGGAAATAGCCTAAAAGGGTAAAAAATTCATTTTCTCACCAGTGAAAATTGGTGTCCGATTCTATTTAATTTTAGATGTACAATCTTGACCTTAGAAAAAAAAACATTAATTGAAGGAGTATAATAAGCACAAAAACCGAACAAAAATCCTTGACATCTTTGGAATATTTGGAAAAATAAAATATCTACTTAATCTACTCTACGTATACCTCTTCTTAACGTAATCGTCCATTCGGCACGCATATTTAAAACACACGTACAACGCGCAAACCCGAACTCCAAAAACCATAAAACACGCCATTCTTCAACGTATCTATTTTGCATGCAAATGTTCATCCTTGTTATGTTGCACTTATACTGATTTTGCGCTCCACATTCTAAGTTATCACTCTCCAGTTGGCGTGTTCGTGCATACATTTAGCGTGCCACTACCAGGTGCCTTGTACGGTGTCCCATTGTTCGGCGGGACTCATATTGTGCACGCGTTCGAAAAGATCAATTACAATATTTCATTGATTGAATCGATACGGTAAAATAATTTATTGAATCAACAATTTCCGCCACGCATTCGGTTCACCTGAGAGCTTTCCCATTTTACCCGGTGCCTATAGCAAATCATCTCGTGACAACGGGATGGTCGAGCATAAAAAAGTGCAAAAAGAAAAAAGGAAGTATCGTTGGATCGTTCGTTTCCTTCGCACGCGTTTGGCGTTTGGGTAGCACGGAAAAACGGAAACCAATTTAATTTATCTCTTGGCCCTGGAACTTGGAACCCAGGACCGGGAAGGAAGCTAAGGAGCGGCACCCCGTACCACAAATCGAGTCTTGTAAAATTGGTTCGAAATCGGCACAAAGAACAAGTGGGGACGCGACGGCGATGTGCGTAGCGCGTTTTGTGTATCCCGTATCCGGTTTTAGCAGTAAATTAGCTTTCCGCTGAACCGTGCACGTGTCTGAGCACTTCTTTATTTCGCTTGAAAGTGGAACCGCTGCTTTAGAAAGCGTGGCATCGTTTCCGATGTTGAATGCTTCTTGCAGCAGTTAGAGTAAGAGGCAGAGAATTTATTAATATATCAAGTGTGTTGTGTTATTTTTAATTTTTAATAAGATACTTCACGATAAGCACAACTGAGAAATGTTATAAATAAATGCGCTGCTGCCAAAACGGCATGCCGTTCTTTGAAGTGTGTTTTCGTTTGTGCATCATCGCACATTCCACCTGAAAAGTAAACGCTTCAATGTGAAATATTTCATCGCTCCGCAAACGCCTAAAAGTAGGCAAATGCATGCTCTTTCACCGCCACGAATCTAGCGATTACTTCGTTTCTTGCAACCACTGGCAGATATCCCCATCGAAAGCTGCAAAGTGGGCTCATTGAATAAATTTCACTTAACACTAAGACACCGGTGGCGCACACAAACAACAAATACGGTAAAAGATGAACGGCACAACAACGAAAGTCACCAAGGGACAGCCGATCTATACAAAGCGGGCTGGATGGAGCGAAACGCTTTTTTTTCACCAACGATGACGCGACATCACAACAACGCAATTACTTTGATACGGTTGAAGTTTACGACTTTTGTCGTCATCTTCTGCCCCACCGAGCCATCTCTTCTGCAATGGAGAAAGGTGTCGAATGGTACAAACGGTAAGGCAAAGGTCTCGTCGTTTTTTTACTCACTCGCTTTAGGACAAAAACTTCCCTTCTTATCATTTCCACAAGGTGCGCGACAATTGAAGTACTTTACTTTGGGTAACTCTCCACAGCAACGTCTTTCGTGAGGTTATGGGCTCGTGTGTATTAGTCTCCTCTCTGTCGAACTCACCATCTCAGAGAGCAAACGTTTTAGTAGCTTTATATTTAGCATAATATTTAAAGATATTATATTTGGAACATGCCGAAAGACAGGCGATCAAACTGTGCACAGAAGGCTCACAGAGATCCGAATCGTTACTCCTCCAAACACTATCAGCCTGCTGTCGCGTTGTTTTTGATCCATTTAAAGTTTTCATGCGCGGTTTTATCACGACCCAACAAGAACGCTGAATGATGATGACGCTGCGGCTGTATGTAGATCACTTACACTTTGTGCACCATCGAGAGCTCATCGTCATCGGCTTTAAGCTGCCTAAGAAGCTGCGGTCGATTCCCCAGGCGGTGGATACGGAAACGGTTGCGCAACGGATCCTTCCAATCGATCCGAAACGGAAGAGATTGCAGACATTTAGGGGCTGCGTGCGAAAGTTGCCCTTAAACTAAATGGGCCTTCGAAGGGAGCGATTTTTGTACCATATTTCTGGCTGTTTTCTCCCTTTGGGTTGCGTTTTCATTTAACAGGCATCGTAAAAAAGTGAAACATACGACCGGCCCCGGCCATCGATATCGATGAACATCCGGTGCGAAGAAGCTTCAATTCGGGATGGTACCATCACGATGGAACCCAACAAACTAGTGGATTTCGATCCCACGGCCTGGAGATGGATATGGAGATGAGTATCAGCAATCGATGTACCGGCGGCATTCGTGCAGTATGATGATGAACGAAGAGTACCAATTCCAATATTCTTGGAGTTTTCGCACATCTTGCGCGTTGCGGTAATCGTTTGCCGTCATGGTGACGCATATCGGCTGATGGAAGGCGCAGCAGAGCAGACTCTCACACATGTATGCAGCAACGACTGTCGGCAACGAACATTCGACGTGCTGAACGAACCAATTGGCCAATGAAAAGCCGGCGAAGTGTTGTGTACGAAATTACACATAATATTGACCCACTAGAGAGAATATGCCTGGGGGGAAGGAGACAGTTAGAAACGATGAATAAAATGGAAGGGAAATCGGTACGCAACTGCAATAAACAGCGTTCGTTACCATGGACATGACTATAGACTTAGACTTTTAGGGGGAGATAGACTTCATGAAGTCCGCGAAAAAGAGTGATATTTTTTGCCGTCAGAAGCCATTGATGAAGGTAGGTACAAGAACTTGCCTCACAATGTACTACTTTCTGTCGTCATGGGTATCATCTTTTGCCGAGAATAAATATTGGATGAGTGGCTTTTAAAATGCCTTTCGTCTACCCGCTTTGACAGAGGATAAGCAGATCATACGAAATCAAAAGAAATAAACAAATCGTACCAATTGCTATCGTATAAACCCCTCCGGTGAAGGGTTTTCTACCATCTGAAGTGATTTGTTTGTTGTTTGCTGTTAATAATCCTGGCTTGTTTTTTTGCCATGTTTAGCGGGAAGAGCGTAATCAAAAAGAGAAAATCATCCCTTATCATCCATTTGTCTTGATATACACTTTTTTATTGAAAGAAAAAAAAACTCTTCAAAGCTTTAATTTTGAAAGGTAAAAAAATGTAAAATCTTTCAAAACCAATTTTAATTCTTTCCCAAATCGAAGGGTCAACAACACTGCCACTGCAGATGATTTATTTTTGTTTGCTTTCGCGCCTGTTCACCGCTTTCGTGGGGCTGTTGTGTTTGAGAGTGTGCTATTATGTAGCTGCTCTCGTTTCTTTTAGATCATCCTAAATACAAAAAAAAAATAACCCCAGAAGGATATAAATCTGCATTCAAAGCGGGAACCCTTAAAAGCATCAGCTGCCAAAGTGTTTGGTCCTCATCGGCCCCAAAACACCCCTGAAGCAACTCCTCCCGAGGGACGTGTTTGGGTTCGATTTCGGAGGCGAGACCAATATTGAACCCGTCAGAAGTATTACGGAAGGCAACAACACACTACATCGATTTCATCGATTCACCCATTTAAGTGTACGGAAACAAAAACGGGATGAGCAAAAAAAATCGAATCCTTATCGATGAAAATGATCCTCCAGTAGCTCACAGCGCGCGTAAAGCAAAACCCACTTCAACCGATTTTCGCAAAAAAAAAAAAACGATACACTTCATCGCGCCTGAGAGCGGCCCCACAACCCGGGGTACGGGGACAGCATGATTTATGATTCTAATATTCATAATTATCATTTGGGCCGTATCAAAATACAGCATCCCGCCAAAGCTTCCCGGCGTACCGTGTTGCCCTAGGCAACAGCCTTCTCCGCTCCACTGACGTTCGTGCTTTTTAAGGGTTTTTTTCGTTATTTCTACACCAGAGTAGAATAATTCCGCCATCAGAATGCGTCCACCGTTGCGTATTGATAGCATCTGAAATAATCGAACAAAAAAGATCTTTTCCTCGTCTTGTTTCGCCACCAGAATCGGGTTTCCGGGAGCTTGGATCCATTTTTGGCGCGCTTTTGTGAATCCTCTCCGGAGGGATAAAGGCACTCACCGCATCATGTGGCTCAGTTCCAACCCCTTATCAACCAATATTGGGTGATGTGTTTTCCTTTGTCTCTCTCTCTCTCTCCCTCTATCGCTGTGTTTTGACTAGGCCAATTTTATTTTATGGTCATCAATTTCGGGAACAATATTTTCACCATCTCATGCTGAATATTGGCTGACGGTGAGATGATTTTTTGTTGCTGTCCTACCATTCTTCGCTCGTTTTCGATACACATCAAGCTAACCAAACAAATATACTTTCACTCGAGGTTCTAAATTTCCGAACGTCGTATTGAAAGCGTTCTCATTCTCCCACCGTACTACAAACCGGGGCACTTTATTAGATGTTTTCCCTACACATAAAAAAACGGACAACACTCTGTGGACCCTTCTGGAAAACAGATCGTTTTCAAACTGTTTCCTGCTTCTATTCATAAAGTGTTTTTCCTATCCATTCCAATTTTATTTCCGCCCAACAATCGACAATTTTGGCGCCTCATTCAAACGCTACGTCACTGTGTCCGTATCATTATCTGTGTGTTTGTGTTTGTTTGTCTTTGTTTACATCACACCGTCCCCGAACCGTTTCTCGTGGCATTCGGCCGATCGCGGAATACCAAACGCCATCCTTATTGGCTAAAGGGAAAAAAGGACATTAACCCACCGCTACAGAAGCAGGACCAGGTCGGCTAACGAAATTCCTGGGAAGCTGTTATTATTTTCCCTCTTCTTTCTGCTACTTTAAAATCCCACCCACCGACACACAGGAATGAAATGTCGTTATGGCGCGTTCCGGCAAGCATCAGCTTTATTTAATGAGCGCGAAAGTAAAGTGCTACCCCAGTAGGCCAGTAAGGACGGAAGGAGGCGAAAATCGATAGCTGTATCGCGACCCATTTCGGAATGCTGTACGTCGCCGGAAATCGTCGTTGTTTGCCAGCAGCCAGATTGGCACCTTGGGTGGTCTGGATTTTTTGTGGTGGTGTGCTTTTCGCACTGTCAGGCCGTTGCGTTGCCAAGTTTTTGTTTGGTCGTTAGTGTAAAATTATATTTCTATAAGGGTGTGGGAAATAGGTCTTATCTTTCGATTGTAGTCACCTTTCTCACAAGGTTAATTATTTTATCGTCTTAGTGCGTTGCTTCCTGCAGGACTTTGGGTTACTTTTCTTCTGCTGAAGAAAACGAATCACAGAGTAGTATCTTTAAAGAGAGATAGTACAGTTGGTTTCAAACTCCCCCTAAAAGAAACAGGTAATATTCAAAACAAAAGACAAAAGAAGGGACACAAAAAAGGGAGCAAATAACAGTTGCCTGCACTTAATAAAAAATCCCCGAGACACCGAAATTCAAAATTCAGAACGCGGATTAACCCACCAATTCAGCATTAAAACCCTTATGCCATGGCTAAGGATTCGTGCATGCTGCGAGATCACTACGTTTAATGCTTTCCACAATTCAGATCGCAGCAGGAAAATCGTTTTCCATTTGGATTTTTCTTCTTTTTGCCCACTCCTCATTTGACATCATTTCAGGCCGGTTAGTATGGTGCATGGGTTTTGCGTGGGCGCTTTTGGGTAAGGGCGGACGAAAAGCAATGCCGAGCCGGAGCATCTTTGTTTGCCGCTGTAAGCCCCCGTTACCGTACAGCTAAACGTTCACATTATTGCGAAGGATTACGATTGAAACAATTTCACAGTCCGATTTTTAATGGGTCCTGCTGTGCTTCCATTTTATTTGCCGAAGACGAGCGAGAGAGAAAGTGAGAGATTTTCTAACCAAATACCTTCCTCCCAGTAGGATACAACAATTCCGTATAATCGCACCACCAACTGTAGGGGTTGATGATGCTAGGACAGGACCAACCCTCGCCTTTGCTGGACCAGAAACTTTAAGTAGCGTCATTCTCTGCTGGTTTTTTATTCTTTCTTCTTCCATTTAATTTTATTTTTCATCTTCTCTTTTTAACACTCACTAAGCCACTAACCTATCCTCCCCGTTCTTCAGGAACCGCTCTCCTCGGTTAGGAGTGATCGTTTTGAGAGGAAGCAAAATCTCCGACCGTAAAAGAGATCGTTTCGTGATTAAACTGTTTCCGGTGTTAAAAAGGGACTATTAAAATTGGGACGATTTCTACCGGAGCGCAACAACTCAATGTGAACGCTGCTGACGGTATCAAAACGGGGTCGGGGGAGGTATTGGGTTCCTGGGATCGGGAAACAGGAATTAGTGAAAAACATGATTAATTCGCTAATGAGCATCAATTTAACTTTTAACACACAATAACCGGACACTGGGAAGAGCGACGGAAAGGCTGCGGCGAGTGCATTTTCCCGGACAAGAGTAGACCGACTCGGACGAGGATTTCGGTCGAAGCAATAAAGAGGTTATTTTTTGTCTGTTAAACACGCCGATTGTGAGAGTAATTTTGCTCAATTTTCATTAAAAGGAAATTATTCCTGGTTTTGACTTCTTTTTTTGTCAAGTGTAAAGACCTAGAATAACATCCGATTATCGCCTTGTTTCAAGGATTCTTTACTCAATCGGATTTAATTTTTCTTTTCTACCGTTTATAATCTACATTCAGTCCTTCGTTTCACTTTTTTAAGCAAGAGAACTAGAGGTACGATTTACGCTAGAGCTGCATTTAGTGCTTCCGCCTTTGTCTGGCTAGAATAAGCATTCAACTCTTGAACCTGTAATCCGGTTCATTAATCCGGACACTAGTGCTCAACAATTTGCTCGAATGCATCGTTTCTCGTTTGCATTCGTATTATTGTAAAACAGGAAATGGAATGATAAAAAGGACTATGATAAAGAAATTCGTATGAATAATAGAATATTGAGTTTGGAAAACAAAACATTTAATGTAAAATTTTGAAAAAGTTGCTGAATGAAAGCAGTAGCATCAAACATTTAAACTTTTTTTTAAAACGATTATATAGACTTCATTATTTGTCACAGTCCGTAACATAACTAAACGATCACTTTTGAAAATAAAAGAAACAAGTGAAATAATACTAAAGCCTGTTGTGGATTACTTGTTTTTTATATTCTATAAAACTAAACTATAAATGTCGTCCCATACCCGAGAGCTTTCTGTACAGTGGCATCTCGTTTCACATTTCACCACAGCGCTCGTCAAAACATCTTTTAAGGTGTCCGACACAATCGATAAATAACCCAAATTCCCACACGTTACGCTTTTCGCAACGTAACTGCAGTAAATGCTACGTAATTTACGATACGGTAAGCTTCCAAAACTAGGATAGCTCATAAAATGGCCCCAAATCACGATATCGGCTCATAAATCGTTGCGGCGAACGGGAAACGACAAACCCCCGGTACTACATTACGCTGATCGAAACAGGCTCGTCCAGCTATAAGATCAACCATCTTAAGCCTCTTCTTTAACGGGGGAGTGTGCCCTTTTTCTGATTGGGACGAGTCACCACAATGCTCGTGCGTCGTAGATATCAAATAATAATCAGTGACCGTTGATGGTTGACACAGCGAAAGCGCGTACGGAATTCAATACCGCACACACCATTCCCTGGCACGTGTGGAAAGACAAGCGCTATTGATCGGTATAAAAAAAAGATAGCCGCACGGTGATGATGTAAAAGATGATCAGATGAAAAAACAAGAGTGAAAAGCTGCAACAGCATTAAGAAACATGACGCCACCAAATCAGGCACAAAAGTGATTCGTTTTACGGCGAAACAGCGCAACAGCAAAAAAAAAAGAACGAAACGAGTTTAAAGATGAAAAGAAGCTTAGTTCGAAGAAATTCCAGAACCACTGAAAGATGCTTCATACCTTGCTGGGGATAAAAATCGAAAGCAAAACATCGGTGGGGAAAGTATATCATCTTTCCAGCATGGCGACCAGCTGCCGTGGTCATGGCAAAACATTCGCGCAAAGAAAATGTGTTTATGTGCAACATGACACGCCAGTTCACTCCTACACCTGGGTACACCCAGCTCGCTCAACGAACCATGATCCGGGTGAAAACGAGACTTCCGACCGCTGTGGGCATACACACATTAACGACCGACCAAAAATCCTTTTCTTTGGCGTAGTTTTCATACATCTCCTTATCCGAAATATCCGAGCGCATCCGTGGGATGAGTGTGATCGATTCGGTGTGGTGGTTTTTTTCCGCCCCCCAAAAACCCTTCCGACCCGACACATTATGCGGTCATTTGTCTAGCTTTGCTTCAATCGACATTACTGGGAACGAAATGGTACGCACGTCGAAAAAATAAAAACCCTAACAATGGCTTATGGCCATTACGGTGGGATGGGTATAATGGTCTCCCGGTTGGGTAGCCACCGCAGCAAGCGTTTGTACTGCCTGTAGTGTGTGTTGTACGTCCGCTCGTTGCAATCTCTCCACGGAAGGACATGCGCAAGTTGTCAACAAGATGGGACATTCACTTTTTTATGTGCAGTGTGTGTGTGTGTGTCTCGTGCGGGCAGTAAAAACAACAACATCGGTGGGTCAGCGGGAAGCATAATTTTCATGACCACACGCACATCTCGGGGGGGTGTGTGGAGCAAGTTTTTCCAAACCCCCCACAACGCAGATGGTAGAAAATACTGCCCTTTTTATTGTTGCTCTCCTGCCAGCGCCAGCGCTGTAATGATGGTGTCTTGTTGGTTAGTTTGGTTGGTGGGTGGTCTCGAGGTTCTATCTGTCTATTACAAACTCACACAGAGTAAAAACATCCCCCACCAGGGATTACTCAGGATTCCGTCGCACACGCAATCGCAATTTCACTTCACCTCTCCGTATCGGATGTTCGACAACATTCGTCATAAAGTGCAGCAAATATTTCGTTCGCATTTCGTCACACATCCTCTTATTAACCAACGTCTGCCATGCTGAGGCACGCACGCGGCTGTAAAACCTTCATCCACAACCCCCAGCACTCATCGGTTCCCGTTTACGATCGCACGATTTGCCGATTATTCTGCCACGAACGTTCGATGTGCGTACGATCGTTTTATGATTTGGCAATTGAAAAAGGGAAATAATTTTTGAACGCAGCGATGGAACAAGCTTTTATTCGGCATCATTTGCGGGCGAGGATTAGTGGAGTGTTTGCTGGTGGATTTTCTGGGGATGACAAGCCTGATGGAATATTGCTTTTCTGTTCTTCAAATATCGTCAGGAATGAGTGTCGGAATGATAATGAGAGATTTAGGGCCATGAAAAATTATTTCTTCGGAAATATTTAAATTTAAAGGAAATGAAATATGAAAACAAGATAATTTTGCAGGTCTAAAGGCCTGAATGTATGCAATCACAATCCTTATTATCACTTTTATATGGATCAAGGGCTATCGGAAGATGTTAAAGCTCTCGCTGTATCTCGCTGTCTCGCTATGATTGTCTCATCCACGAGTTCATCCTGCAAATTTAAGACACCTCAGAAGACATTAAATTCGCTCACATCATTTTAAACTTTCAACGCATTCATACAACATAAATAGCAAACATGTTGATCAAACGAGAACACAAATGTTCATCGAAACTGGCATCATGCTTCTGGCTACTAATTTTAAGCAAACTCCAAACAAACTCCAGTAACCACCATTTACTTCGCAAAACATATTTTTCCGAACCGAAATTAACTTTCGGAAAAAAATCTAGTGTGCTTTCGACGTCGTAGGTGGACAACTTTGTCCACGGCACAATCATGCAATAAATGATACTAGCGTCAATAGCGCGATGGAGGCGCTTTATCTTTGTTTCGATTTGCAGTGCAAAACGCAAAATAAGGACAAGTAACGCTGCCGGCCAAAAGAAACAATGGCCGATAACCGGTACAACGGCGAAGAGGGAAAAACCTGTTGACATAGACAATATGCCAAAGCAGCGAGTGTGGGTTGAACATTTTTGGGGCTAAGTTCAAGCGTATTTGCAAAAAGGACACGGTTGCAATTGGCCTAATTTTCTGAAAATACCACCAAGCTTCCGGGAAAACGGCATGCTGTGAAAAGTTATCGCTGACACATGACAATAAAGCATGTAAATTATAATGAGTGTAATGAACACAAAAGTTCCTACTAGGAACTAGTGGACAAAAACCCCCGGCACGCTGCTTGCCTGTTTCTGTTACATGTTTCTTTCAATCTACTTCACCTGTTCATTCTTTTCTGAATGAACTGAGAGCGAGAAAAAGGAAACTCACACATAAAAGGAATCACCATTCAAAGACCATTCAGATCAAAGCTTCAACCACAAACATGATCGTACGGTTTTTGTTCGATGGTCGTGGAAATCATGCTTTGTATGTCCGACGCTCACCACTGTTCACAATATTTCGTTTGTTGTTTTGTTGATTTGTAAGGTTTGTTCGCTTTTTGAACCTTTGCCCGAAGCGTTGGAATAATTTTCCACCATTATACAAACACGCCTACACTTCGGGTGCGTTACACGGTACGCTCCAATGCCGAGTTCTGCGTGGCAGGCGAACGTTGCGTACCATTGACAAATAAAATTACCTGAAAAGGAAAAAGAAAAGGCTTCAGTTAGTATTTGTTTTTGTGCTTTAATAACAGAGGATGCTATTTCGAAAGCTCCAAAAATAATTTGAGTTATTATGTATAGTTTTAGTTCCACACGGTTGTGTTTAAATATGGCCAATGAGCAATAAAGTCAGTTTATATGTATTTTATGGTCGGAAAACATTCTTCAGTGACTTGAAGGTATTAAACGAAAAGTAAAGTATAATAAACAATATAAGGGACTTTAAGCCTGGAAAAAGTACATTCAAACATTGGTGTATGAAGCCACGTGTTTGCTTCCATGTTTTTTAGTAACGAATGCGAATGAATTTTAATTGGCAAAACCAACAACTTTCTTTCTGTGAATAATTTATTTCCATGGTTAAATTTATTGGCGTGTGTTATCTCATTAAATCTCTAACCCATCGTCATATTTTCAGTCACCTTTATTGCCCCTGCTCATTGCATTCATCCCCTTTTCCCAACAATCCATAAAAATACCTGCCAAACTAGTCGAAAGTTAAACATATTGCAGGATGTAATACATGACAAGGTTTTGTTTGTTCGCACCGGTTCCGGGTTCCGGTACACCGATTCGGATGCTCGGCCAGGCGAAAAGTGGCTGTCGAAATTAAATTGATGTAAGTTAGTTCCTAAAACATCCACACGCCCATAAAAGCGGACAGGTTCATCAAAAACGAGCTTGTATGTTGCTTGTACATTTCACCGTTCACGGCACTCTGCCCAGTCGTGTGTGTGTGTGTTATTTGGTGCATCAGGGACGATGGTCACAACTGGGTTCTGAAGGTAGATGATCAGTTCTGGCCCACCGTAGTACGGCTTGCACGGTGTGGTGCAGAGGTTTACCAACTTTATTCGAACCTCAACCCCATCCACGAGTGCATTAATCGCTTGTCAAAAAGCCAAGCAGATGGGGCCGACCAACCCACCGGCCAGTAAGTGCATCAGCCGTAAGGTGGAAAATACGGGGGCGCTTAGCTTCAAAAATGTTGCAAAGTTAAACAACCTTTACCAGGCTAAATATGTCTAGCCCATTTGTTGAGCTGACACTCGACACAGAAGCTGTATCCTGTTTAGCATTCGCTAGATTGTACACCCGAAACTTTATGCACTGGTTGATGGGATGTACGAAAAAAAAGGAGGAAGGCGTTAAGGCTAATTCGCACCCAGCATCGAACCATTCCCTCATCCTTTCGAGCTACGCCTGGATTCGCACGACAGAAAAACTCAAGCTTTAACTCAAATACCGGGGTCTGCTTCGCCTGCAGACGAAAACTAGCAGGCAAAACATTCTACCACCAAGTGCCAAAACGAAATTAAACAAAAACAAATCCCCAAATACGAAAAAAAAACCTCCCAAACTCGCTGCTGCTCGCCTAAAAAGGCGTGTGAAGCATTCGTTTATGCACCGTTGATCACCCGAACAAATAAAACAGATATTTGGCAAGCATTAAAAGCGTGTTGCAAAATTTGTACCAATTCGCACGTGCAGATACCGCACCATGCCCGAAAACACACATACAAACAAAAGCTGTGCGGGGCCGTGGCACGGTGAAAGTTTGAGCGATATGACACAAGGAAAAGCTTCAAACGGTGAGGCAGGGGCCAAGAACGGGTAAGAACAATTAAAATGATGCAACTACCAACCAGGGTCGTGCAAAATTGTGATGTGATCGTGAAGGAGGGTGCGGAGGAAGAGGACGATGAAGAAGGGGGAGGGTTGTTGGGGGTTGTAGGAGAGCATGGTGATAAAAATGCTTTTCATTCGTTGACCTTTCCCGCTGTTTTTCTCTTTCATTCTGTTTTGAGAATAACCCGATCGGAGGAAAGACCGTGGTGAAGTTGGAACGGCCGGTGGTGAGTTGTTGCCCAAAGCCGTTGCCAGAATAACACAAATACACATACACGTACACAATGTGGCATATGCATGCTAATATTTTTTTTTAGTTGTGTGCCATTGCTAGAATATCCCATACATTTCCACGGGTCGGTGCCACTTTTCTGCAAAGGACAGCAGTGTGTGGTACACTAACGGTACCTGAAAAAACACCCACCCACACACACAGTGACAACGATTTTGTCGCCAGACAGAATTATGCTACGTAACATTCCCCAGTTCTCAAACCAAACCCCACCGAATCGGGGCGCGAGTGTGAATCTGTGAATCGTGTCCTAGTATTGTTGAAAAAGGGCTCACACTCGGCCGGCCCCCCGTGCCCTTGCATTTATAGCACAAATCCTTGTTTTTCATCCCCCTTTTCTGTCGTGTTTTCCATAAAGTATGGTACAGGGAGTGTGCTTTTTTTCTCTTTCTTTCGTCCACCAAAATGGCCCCGTTCGGTGGTTGGGAAAAGCAAGTGAACTTCCGTGTTTGGCACTCCCACCGTTCTATTTTGTCCTGCTAGCAAAAGGATAATTTATTCCTGTCCTGGAATATTTTCGCTCTAATTTATGTTAACAAATGAATTACATTCGAACGTACGATCGCGTACAATTCCGATCTCGGTCACCGATGTGGGGCGGATTGCGATTGCCCGAAAGGGACATTGTGCACGGTTGGTCGGGGGTTAAGTGCGACTTCACACAACTGTACAATCACGATGGTCGCAATCAGGTATCGAACGGGTTTCGCGTTTATCTCGCGGCCATATTGAACGGCTGTAAAGAGGACCGAAGCCAAGGTTTTCTGTCACCAGTTTTCGTTTCGTCGCTTTTACGAAAGCAAATTGCTTGTATCATAGAAAAAAACTATAGATCCACATATGATCACACAGCTCGTTCAGAGTACGAAAGTTCACACTGAGAGTGCCGGTGGCCATTTTAAATAGTCGATACGATGTTTGAACAGAAATGACTTTTATCGGTATCGTGGGACTAGGTGCGTACGAGTAGGTCATTTACGAAAAACTGCAATGGGCAACGACAAGAATGAGCTTGAGAATAGCAACAAAAGCCTAATGAGCTGATCGGTTGATAAACTAATCGATTTATTTAAAAGAACGATTTAAATAAAACGATTATGGAAAGAGATGTGGATTGTGAATGAGTGGGCTAAGATTTACAATTCAGTGAGATAATTCAAATCAATTTGAATGGTTTTACTAAATTTTGCTAAAAAAATTAATTCAAATCAAAACAGTCAGAAGCATAAGAAAATATTCCACCACGGTCATATATTGCTATTAATAAATCACTCTTTAATAACTCTTCAAGGTGATAAGAGGTGTTATCCCTTTATCGGAACTCATTCACTTTGATTTCATTCTTGAGAATTCTAAAAGAGTTCCGATTGATTTCTGTTGACTAAAACTGATGACATGGTTGAACAGATGTTCTTTTGAGTTGTGCTAGGTAAGTAAAGTGAGTTCTTGTTTCCAACATTAGCTATCACCCAAAACATCAAACATGCTTTGAAAGCAACAGAAATATATTTCCACTGGTTTCCATGTGGTTGAAAAACATTTTTATCATCCATTAGAAACCTTCTTACAAACCTGTATTTGGTTGTCTTTAACATTAATTTACTCTTTTTATTTGTTTCATTGGCAGTCCTCTTAAATCCAGTTTAATATTCACGTCACGAGCGGTACTTCACCTTATTAACCCAATCAAAGTAAATCATTCAAAGCCTAGCCTTGTGGAAGGAAAATAACCAAATCCTGCTGTACTCATCAAAATGAGCCACTTGTCTTTACTCGTGGTAAATCCGATATTTATAACATTGATCCTTTGTCAGATTTGAATAAAGCCTGAAATAACCTGGTTTAGGCTACACCCAAGCAACCTATGATAACCCCAGGATGTAGAGCGAAAACCTTCTGTTGTTATGCGTTATTAATACTAAGTACATCATCTTTCCAAACGGAAACCCATCAAAGTGACGCACGTAAAGGAAACTGTACACAGACGACTCCCAGGCAGTGTTCCTACCCGGAGAAAACGATACTTCACTCGTGTGCCGTCTTGCGCCGCTTGTTTGATATTGCTGTTCGCTCGTCGAAGAACTTTCTTCATGCCTGCTTGTTTCTATTTTTGGGAGCTGGCAGCAAAAATCGAAATATTTGAACTCGAGTGAGAGGATGTTTGGAGTTGGGCGAGATATCAGATCAGAAACGTGCTCGTTTTTTTCCCCGAACGCACCACACACCAAACGTTTACGATAACCGTTATGATAATGATTGCCCACCTACGCCTCTGTTCAGCTTAGCGAAAAAAGCGGAGCTGAAGGAAAGGCTTCGAAAAAAATCTGCCAAAAAACATAAACATGCACATAGATACAAGCTGGCAGATATTTTGTTTCGTCAAGAAAGGGATATGTTTTGCTTTCGGAAGCAGCCTGGTCTATTTATTCCTGCCCGGTTTGCCCTGCTCTGTCTTGGCTTCCCTCTGACATGGGTCTATAGACAAACGAATGTAGAAGCATAAATCAAAGCCCACTGTGAACTTACCTCGTCCTCGTTCACCTACGATCCTCGATGTGTTTGAAAAACGAAACGCCGCTTAAGCTAAAACAAAAGACTGATTGCTGTACGTGGAAGTGTATGAGCGTTCCCCGTAAGCTTTCCGAGCGAGCGGTTCGATTTGATAAAAGCACGATCAACGTACTTCTACGGCTATCATATTAAATTCGTTATGAATAAAATCATACAACAGATGTGTTCATGTGACATTACGGGGTGGCGAGAAATATTAAACATATGATCGGGTTGGAACAAAAACCGGATAATTTTGAAGATGTATATTTGTACGCTAGAATGGGCAGAGAAAAATGGACATCTATATGGTGTGTCGCTTCGAGAGGAAAATGAGGAAATCCATCAAACTGTTTCGTTTTCTTGTTTTAGTTTTTTCTTGTCTTGGTCTCCGAAAGGAAACCATCTGCATGGGTTTAAGTTGAAACAGAAGAAAGAGCCTTCCTATCACTGCACAAGCACGCCCAGCAGCACCTTTTTAGCTCGGAATGGTTCCTTCCAATCCGTGCACGGTTCGTTGACAGCCAGAGAGAGGGAGACCAAGCAGGAGAAAAAGAACGCAAACTGCATATGAAATGATTTTCTATTATGATAGAGCATACAATAATTCATAAGAATGCTACTATTGCTTCCCATCGTCCTCTGGTTCCGAATTCCCGTGCGTCACGTTACGGTGAAGCTTCCCTTTTTGCGATCGTTGCACCATTTTTCCGGTCCGGTGAGTGTGTGTGTGTGTGTGTGTGGGTGTGCCCGGATGGGACGATTTCCCTCCCATTCATCCAACGTACGGGGGTGACGGGGAAAATGAGCACTGAAAAACGTCGTCATTCTACGGTTCCGGAATAGGAAAATGAGCACCGGAGGTGAAATGAACGTAGGAAGGAATCGTTTGCTCCGGTTGTGGCCGTGCCCTATCATGCCCAGAGCGGAACACCAGCCAGCCAACATTGCCGCCAGGGGAAATGTTGATGGAGCAGGGAAGAAAAAAAAACAGGAAACCTCATCAGTTTGTCCCATAGGAGGGATGAAAGGGTTCCTAACATGGGTAGGTGGTAAGCTATCCGAGTCCGGGAAACGTTTTAACCATTCTTCATGGATGATGCTGCGGCAGTGAAGGGCTGAGGGCTGAGCTTTCGCAGCGTGAGTTTCATGTGTGGAGTGCACGTGCAACGTGTGCCAGGAACACTACACAGGAACAACCAGTTGGCTACCACTTCAAACACACTCCCACACGTATATGGTACATTAAAATGAGGAAATGAAAGTAGCTCGGTGGAAAAAAGGAAAAGCCATCATTATTAGTACTATTATTCACAATACACATTTCATCCCTTTTGGGAAATGCATAAAAAAACGAAAATGACACAAAAAGAATTCCATTCCTTCACCAGCTGCTGCCAGGACCATATCAAATCATAATCAGCAAAGAGTTGACCAATAGTGATAAAACCTTTCGATGAATATCCTCGCGTGTACGGGAAAACGTACAAAAATTGTTGTAGTAGATTTAACATAATCAAATCCTAAGCATGGTTAACGAATACAATATATTTCTACTTCACAAATGCTACGAAATTCGATCCGAGAGCGTTGGGCGGTTCATCGCACCAAGTCCCCACTTGTCTTTGCGCTTCCGTACACAAACGACAGACGATGCCTCGCACGATGGTCACACTCATATACTAAGTAACACAATGAAAAAGCAATATTTTCAACCAACTGCTCCTGCTGGTGGTAAAAAAGGATCGATCTTTATGGATGTTTTATCATGTTTCATTTTTCCTCCAGCAGTATTCATTTCATTTCTTTTCGCCCCAAATTCGGAGAAAACTTTTCATTTTTGTTTCTGCTCTTCAATATTTGAAACATTTTTTTCGGTTTACTGCGGGCGAGAGATTCTCCACGAAACCCTTGTACAACACAAGCAATATTTGCTTGAAATTAAGCATTATTCAAGTACGCTGCAGTACCATAACGTGGTGAAACAGACAAAATTGACTTTTTCCCCATTCATTGAACCAATTTTTCAACATCAAAGCGAAATAAATCAACACCTCTAAAAGGGGACCAATAAAAGCCGAAAGCACCCAAAGCAAAAAAAGCAGTACGAAACTCCAATAACTCATAGAAGGCGTGTGATTGAAGATTGCCAGCTTATTTACAAAAAAAAGTTCATTACTGTTAGCTCACCGAAGGAACGGTGTGTGTGTGTGTGTACCCTTTGCAAGAAGGTAAATGAAGGAAAATGATGAAAATTTGTTATCTAACACTCACACACACAGCTATCGATTGGCTGCCAATATTTCAGCGTGTCTTACTGCATGGCGACAATTTGCTTCCGAGAATAAATTAACTATCCATGCGAAAGAATAGTGTGTCAGCGAACTTGTTAAAAGAGAGTTTTTTCGTGTCTCAAAACCACTTCCTATCATGCCGTATCACGATGAGCACTTTGCAAATGCAAATGCGAAGCAAAGCTCTGATACTTGAAGAAACTACGAGGACAGTATTTTAATTGTTGCCGAATGACTTTTCAATTTTAGTTGGCAAGTTTCGTGCCATTTGACGTCATTAATTTCTTCTCATTTTCGCCCTACTTGCGATCTTTACATTGTACAGCGATAGTCATCTGAATGGAAAAGCTGATAAGGTTATATGGAAAAAGACGATAAATATCCAGCTGCGAGTTTCACAATCGAAGTTTTGCTTACAAGCACGTTAATCAACAAAAAAAGTAAATTAAACTTGAAAGCGAATGCCGTCTTAATGCTTGCAATATAAAAAGCACCATTTGTCGCCTTTTAACGCGTAGTAGTGCATTTAAACGATTGCATTTGGTAATGACGTCGTCACGAGCAGTTATTACGGTGCTAGTGCTAATGGGCTTAGCGATCAAAGGCTATGAAGCGAGTTTCAACATTGCACGCCCATTCCGTACCGTACCGGTCGCGGATTCTACCATCAACTCCGCCCAGGTGGAATTGCAGATGATGGAACTTAAACTTCAAATCGATCAAAGCATCGAATATCTGCGGCACAAATTCCATGCAATGGTTCAAAAACTGATGGCAGAAAAAAGTGTCTGTTGTGCTAAAGGCGTTCCAAAGGATGTGAGCGATTTGAAGGAGAAGCTACTCCTTAACACCTCCAATCAGGAATGTTTCAACCAGGATATAGATAGGCTTCGAACCGATGTGCTTGAAGAGCTGAAAGCAGTACGCGAAGGACAGATGCGCGTGTCCGATCGGCTTGGAAATGTTTCGTCGTCGCGTGAAATTAAAGTCGCACGACTTGCGCATCAGCTCAGGGAAACCGCGCTGAACACACAAGTGTACCGGCAAAATCCGGACGATAAGGTGAACGGGTCGTTCTACGTCAAAACGACTCGCGCCGCCAATCACGCCTACGGTGACGATTGGATTATCTTTCAGCAGCGATATGACGGTACGGTTAACTTCTACCGCAACTGGACCGAATATCGAGACGGTTTTGGTGATTTCGGGGGCGAGTTCTGGCTCGGGCTGGAGAAACTGTACCGCATACTGAACTCAGGGTCACAGTACGAGCTACTGATCGAGCTGGAAGACTTTCGGGGTGTAACAGCGTTCGAGCATTACGATGATGTGCTCATTGGCGATGAGGGTGAAAACTATGCGCTTAAGCAGCTCGGTAAGCCAACGGGAACGGCCGGTGATTCGCTTGCGATACACAAGGGCATGAACTTTAGCACGTACGACCACAAAACGAACGATTGTCCTACGTTTTATCATGGCGCTTGGTGGTTCTTACAGTGTTACGATGCGTAAGTATGCGCCCTTTTCGTAGGAGTTAAAGAAGGCATAATAATTTATCTGCCTCTTCTTTTGCAGCCATCTTAACGGGGAGTATCTGATAGGGAAACAGACTTCAAGGAGAGGAAACATATGGCACACATTTCGTGGTTCGTTCGAGTCATTGCAAGCGACTAAAATGATGGTTCGTGCTTTGTCTATAATCGATCGCGGTAAAAACAATCTAAAAGATGAAAAACTAGGCGAAGTGATATAACAAGTTGTTGCAGTTCTTTGCTTTGGTGAACATTAAATCACAACGAGATGTTCTTAACTAAACGAAGGGAATCATTCATCTTAACAAATGTAATAAAGCCCAGGGAGGCAAGTAATAGAAATATTGTGTTAGGTTTTTGCTTTCGCCATTGCTCAGAATATCCTATAGGTTTGATTGGCCTAACTCATCACCCGGGTTGCCTGTACGCCCTATATATCTCAAAGCCACTGCCGGAATGTTTCCAGCTAGGATATATACCGAATGGTAAGCGAAATCAACCTATTTACGCAACCGAATGGAACGAAACGGAACGAAGTGGAAACGGATACGCATAATCTAAGCGACGGTTGTATTGTCACACCCTTAACCATACGTGCAGGCCCCAACACACACACACACACAAAAAAAGGATCGTGAAGGATTGTTGAGGGGGATCCAGCCGTTTCTGTTTCGTCACCTATTCGCATGTTGGTGTGCTTCGGAACCATTCTCAATTGAGGCCTACGATGGAATCTTTTCACGGGAAGAAGGTAAGAAGAGCGAAATGGGGTTTTCACGTCCCGCTACAAATGCGGAATATATTGAAGAATTGCCTGAGAGCAAGAGCAAGGAAAGCAGGCAAGGTTTCTAATGCCCGTTCTTACACACGGTAAAGCGTCCCAAGACCGGTGTGGTAATAAATAATATCAGCCAAAAATTACCGAAACGTGTTCGGGATGCGTAAGTGAATTGTTTTCCGAGGCATGTCACGTGGCATGTTTTAGCACGGTCGTGAAACGGCTCTGGCTTTGACTGATGAATGGGGATGAGGCTAAGCTTTCCTTAACGGGCAGCTGATGAGGGATCATCTGTTTCCCATTAAAGTGGCGTGTTTGGATGTGTGTCTTCGGCCCGAAACACTTCGACACCGAAACGATCCATTTATTTGAAGCAATATTCGACTTGAACGGCATTTATTCTCTTTCAACTGAGTTTTTATCAGCTAGATGTAAAATAAATCAGCCATTTTGGGGAAGAATTACATGAAAGTTTAACACCCAATCAAGTTTCTGCGCTCCACACCCATTTTATTGCCATCTCACAACTGAGTGTTCGCAAAGGCCTAACCGCCGTGAATCAACAACAACGGTTAAACGGGGTTTTCGATTTGTTTGGTACCATTTTACCGGTGCACAAATTTGCACTTCGCCCATTGTCATTAATTTCGACCGAACGAATGCGCCGAAGCCCACGACAAAGCCCTCCACCGGTCCGCGAACTTCCCGTCGGTTAAAGTCAAGGGAGAGGCGGTTGGCCCTGGCCCCACCAAACAGGTGGGAAAGGCGTGAACTGATGATGGAGATGCGAAGTGAGAGAGAAATCCGTGAGAGAATTTGCAGTCCCGCATTGCTGCCCTAATCCCAGGTAATACCGGTACAACGAGGGCACCAAAGGTAGAAGCGTGGAATAAAATCAACTTGTTTCCAACCCCGTGTACGTCGTGAAGGTGGATTGAGTTGATATTGATTTGCAACATTCCAATGGTGCGAAAATCGAGAAAGAAGCTGACGGCGAGCGGCACTATTGGTCACCGACTAATAGTGTACTTAATTGAAAGTGAAATACGCTGCCTACAACCACGATGCCTCTGCCGGCGATGACGATGATGATGATGTTCGAGCGCATCGTGGGCCGGTTTCGTCGATAGTTCAATAAATGCTTCGGGCACTTCTGGGCACGGCCTACCATAACCCGGGTGGCCAGTTTTCTTGGTGGCGGCTGTGTACAACCGGATTCTAGCCGTGCTAGATGCCGTGCCGGTGAGAGAATGTAAATAAAACGAGAACTCGCGTCCACACAATTCATGTGGAGCTGGGTGTAAAAGATGATTTTGTTGGCGCTGTGCTGCTATTGCTGTTCTACTGCTGTCGACATGGGGCGCACATGGAGACGCAAACACCAGAAGTGTTATTGCGAGCGTGCGATTGAGACGAAACCAATTTGTAACGATTAGCTACAACAGTCGGGATTGGGGTGACTGCTGACGGAAGACTTTGGGTTATATCTATATCTACGTACCCATCCCCTGCCTTCACCCAGAGGCCTCACATGATTTTGACATTTGCTCCACCGAGCGAACGAACAAGAAGTCGAGCGGCACACACGACCTTTCCAGTCGGCGGTCTTTGTATTTGAATTTTCAAAGTTCAGGTCACGTTTGGCAGCGTTCGATACGGAGGCAAAGATGCCTTTTCGTATTTCCCCCCCCCCCCCCCCCCCGTACAAAGAACTCATTAGTCTAATCTTGTTAATTTTGCTTACAAGTGTAATACCAACACGCTGCCGAACGGTTGCGTTTGTTAGCAAACTTTGACATTCATCAGCACTGATTGAGAGCTTACTGTGAAACACCTGTTCGCTAGGTGTCTGACTGTCTAAAATGGCGATGTACACAAAATTTTGCAACAGAAACCCATCATCAAATCTTGACCTTTCTTTCTCCCCATTTCTTGATGGAATACAAACTTATGTCAAATGTTTAAACTTGACAGGGGACTGTGCATCTCCCTCGATCTGTCAAACATTTTTGAAAAATATATCACACGATGGGGCTAAACAACCAATCACCCTTATAGCGCATTATGGGAGACAAGACTAGACGGGGGCAGAGTGATTATGTGTACCACCCCCCTCTCCCGTGACATTAGATCGACATCTGTTTGGACACATTTGGTGCGGGTAAAGTTCAACGAGCAGACGAAGTAGAGGTCGAATCACCCATACATTCGATGTTCCCAAAATCGTTCACCAAGCGTACAAATCACAACAAAACTTTTGGAGGTTTCGCTGGTGAAGATTTGGGGCCTACGAAGTGGGAGACGATCCCTTTGATTAATATCTGAAGGTTGCGAAAGTAACGATGTGCGAAACAAGGCACATTGCAAGGTGCGTACAAAAGTTGATGTTAAATTAACTCACCAAAAAACCAAAAAAACGTTGCCAGTTGTCCGGTTCGGCGCGGCACGCAAAGGGTGAATGTTACGAGTATGGCAGCTGGCAGCATCTTGGACCATGTCACCTGTGCCATATACATCTCAGACCATTCGAACAATGGTCTCGATGACGATGTCGACGACGACGAGGAGGTCAACATTTGGGCTGTTTTTTGGAACATTTGGATGAGGCGCTGATGTACCCGGTGTACCGTACACGAAGAGGGAGGCTCCGATTGGGCTCATGAGCAAATTGCGTGTTTACGCGAGTGACATTTAATCGACTAATTTACTACGGTAGAAGCTGCAGCCAGTGCCAACGCGACCCCTACAGTCACTAGACTCCCGGTCGAAACCCCACCGAGATGCTCTTCTCGTTCGGCACTGCAGCGAAACCCTACGCTCGGTGGCGATCGAACTCGGGTACAGAAAGAAGTCAAATACGGCGCTCGGGTGGATGATCGCATGATGACTAAAATCCATCATCATCGCCTTCATCGGCACGGGTAAAGGTTGAAGCGCGCGATTCATACTTCTCGCGGGTGGAAATCTAACTGCAACCAGCTTCACACGGAACCGCCGGCCCTCTCATCCGACCAGAACTAGGGTTGACGTGGTGGCCACGAAAAGGGGGAGGATAATTTGGTAACTGGAGCCCAGGCAGCAGCCAGCCAGGCGGTCTCTGTGTGTGAGTGGGATGGTCTGTATAAAAGATGCCGACATGTCTGCCAACCAGCACCAGTCACTGTCAGCTCGTTCGTTCGTTCAGTTTGGTCCCGAAAGCTTTATTCTAACGTGTTACGAAGATGTGCAGCAAGGTGGTTAGTTGCAATGGTGGTGCCAGTGATGCGACTCGCGCACATTCTAATTCCTGATCATTTCCTGTTCTGTTCTTATCGTGCCTAGCTTATCCTGGCCACCGTCATGGTGTGCAGTGCGTTGGCTGCTCCCCAGAAGCGTCTTGGTGGACCCGTGCTCGGTACGGCTGAGTCGCAGGCTGTCATCCTGGCGCAGGAACATAACCACGACCCTAGCGGTGCGTACAACTATCGCTACGAGACGAGCAATGGCATTGCGGCACAGCAGACGAGCTACGATGGTGCCAATGCGGCCGGTGAATATTCGTACACCGGACCGGACGGTGTGCTGTATCGCGTTGCCTACAATGCCGACACGTACGGGTTCCAGCCGCAAGGAGCACATTTGCCAGTGGAGCCACCGGTACCGGACCACGTGCTGAAATCGCTCGAGGAGATCCGTGCGAATCCACCACGCGATCAAGAGTTTAATCTCGCTGCGTTGGATGCGCAGATTGCACGACTACGGGCAACCCTTGGCTAGAAGAAAACAGGCGCAAGGTTGTGATTATGCCATACCACCAGAACGCAGTTGAGTTATTGGTGGGTGGTGGCTACGATGAAAAAATAAATCAAAAATGTTTCGAACGATTTTTCCAAATGTGTTGGTTTTGTCTCAATTCCTGCTTTATATGTCGCAATATGCTTGTGTTGTGTCACTTGAGAGTTACTTCAAGAACACAAAAACACAAGCTATCTCTGATTGATATACAGTAATTCTATGGAAGTTGTAGTTCTAAACCATGTACTGAAGAGTTGAGCAATCAAGCTTGTAAGCCACCGAGTGCAACTTTGTCTTCAGCTGTCCATGAGCTGTTCGTCCCTCGGCGTTACTCAGTTAATCACGTTCTCCCTAGAACAGGCAATCCCTCGAATGACATCAGTTCCTTCCAAACACACCCCCAAAGTGGTATTCCCGCAGATGGTTGGGCTTGGTCATGTCAGTGCGATTAGAATCAATATTGCACTGATTTATGGTTGCTACGGCAACGACATTGCTACGGCCTATTGCTGCAGTACCATCGCGTTGCACTTTACAGACGCATTCGCACGGCATCGTCCCACCAGCATGAAGGGGTGTGAATTACAACCGTGAGAGCAGCAAGTAAGCTCACTGATCCCTGTACCTTTCCCGAGTTGCCAGCGGTGAGACAATAATCCCAAATTTATTGTACGAAATTGCTTTTAATTGATGTTTTCCGATCGCCAAAAAAAAGACAAAAAAAACTTACCACCGCTTTAGTGTCCCTTGAAGTGAAAAATCACTTACATACACACACACACACACAAACACACCAGTAATCCTTCGTTCCGGTGCACTTCCGGGAAAATTCCAATCCGATAGAGGGGAAACAATAAAACACACACATACACCGTACGCTATAAACCGCAAAATAATGCTGTTAAAGTGTAATAATTCAATATCGCCGCATAAATAGGATGGTGGAAAATGAGAAATGGTTCACCCGGTTGTCGGTCATCTGGATTCGGACACAGTTCGGCACGGACGCTTGTTGTGGCCGGTTTGTTCGACGAGAATGCGAAAAGTCACACCAAACCGGGACGGGATGCCCTCTCGGGGGGATGGAAGACTTTGTCGACTGCATGGCGTTGATCAATAAAAAAAACCCCTCTCGCGCTTTTTAAACACGCAGCAACGGCTGCCACTGCGGTTTCGCACATTTTGCGCTGTTTGTTTCGCATTTTACCCGGATTACATACACTTTTTCGATTTTTTGTTTGCATTTTTGGGATGCACTTTTTGTCGCTTTTCCAATTCGCCCCCATCGGTGGGGCATTAAGTACGGGCCGAATAATGAGTACCGTGTACGGAGAAAATACACTCTACAGTGACAAAGCATTGCATTGCACGAAATAGTGCAAGTAATGAGGGAAATGGTTGATGAAACCGAAAAAACAGAACTAGGCCAACCGGTGCCAGGCAGGAATAAGCTGGAGAGAAAAGTCCCCGGGTTGTAACCTCCGTGTGGCACGATGATAATTTATCAAACATTCGTGTGAAAGGATGCATAAGCTATACAGATTACAGCAAAAAAAGGCGAAATCATCTTAAACAGCGAAATGCATCAATGCATTCCACAACAAAAGCACAAACAATGAGGCGCCCGTAAGTAGGTGGTGAGGTTTTTTGTTTTACTTGCAATAAAAATGATTTATTATTTAATTACAAAGTGTGCTCCACGGGATAAATAGAAAGCCAAACATAAAGAAAGAAAGAAACCATTTCATCCAACCCACAAGACGAGCGCATTCTTTAAATTATTAGACCACTCACAAATATACCCGAAGAGCACCGCAGAGTTTAACGAGGCTTTACATCCCAAAAGCGTAAATGTCCACCACGGAAAGCCACCTCATTTTGGGTTGCAGCATGCAGCAAGAGTAAATGACGGCAACGGCAGAATAAACACTCATTACGGCGGTTAAAGACCATCCGGCAAAAGGGTGCCACGTACGTGCGCAATTAGTGAAGTGACTGAGTCTGTAGTGACTTAAGCTGCTAATGTACAATAAACATGCGGCTTTGTTCTGTGGTTACCACGACTAGAAAGGAAGACGGTGTTTAACAATTTTCTCACCCATGAGGGTTGCTTTTAAGGGTGGACGAATTGGAGTGGATCCTTGTAGTGAGAGAATTGCATGCACTTTTCACTTTGATTTACTACCACTTGCAAAGAATGAGTACAAAAAGAGGGTTGCGAATAAAAGTAATACGGTTATGTTATTTATGGTTGTGTTTTACTTATTTTATAACTTTTATTCATTAATTTAAGTAACTATCCAATCACAATTGTTGACTTATCTCGAACAAGCTATTTCTTTTTTGCCATACATTTTGATAAATAAAATTGTCACTTTGACCTAATTTTCTTGTGAAATTTAAAAAAAAATCAAATGCATAATTTGCTGAAATCACATCATACGAGAAAAAGGGTTCCGTTTTGCCAACCGACACAGTTTAAGGGTGCAAAAGCATTGATTGTGTGCAAGTGAGGTGTTCGCACCATTTACGAACAGGATCGCGATAAAGAATGTTTGTTCTTCTCTTCAATGTACCCCTATCCACTCTACCATTCGATTTAAGTGCACAACTATGTAGCTAAGCGAATTACGTGGCAAAACAGCATGCAATAGGGTTGGGAAGAATATTCAACCCTTAGAATCCACCAGCACAGGTGAGAACGGACAAATAAAAGGAGATGAATCAGCACGAGCTTCTTCATACTAGTGCGAGAAAATGCAATAAAACGGTAAAAGAATTGATGCTCACCACCCACCGGTTTTACTTCTCCCCGTGTACCACACAACTTTGACAGCCGCACAGAGGGAAGTCAGCGGGCGGTCCTGTCAGCACCTGCCCAGGATGGTTAGTGTGGTGTGAATGAAATATTTCACAGCATGCTGGGCCGCGCTGGCGATGGTGCGGAATGGTTAGGGTATGAATTTTCCATCCTATTTTTCCGCGATAAAGCTAGTGCGAAAAGATAGGGTTTGGGTTTGGCGCAAATGGGCGATGAAAAGGATGCACGGGCATAATGGTGGCAATAAAAACGAATGCAAGAAAACCATGAGAGTCGAAGTGAGCCATACCTTGCAAATCATTCGAGAGGAACACAGCCAAAACTTTTGGCGCAAATAGCTTTCCTCGGCTTCCATTTGATGTCATCTTATAAGTGATTTTTGTATTCACCATTTGCTCGCTTGGCTACAATTATAGGAATGGGAATAGTTTCCCTATTACAGCTTGTCACATATTACGATCCTGGTTTCACAACTCTGATTGTGACGACCGCACTATCTTGCGCTGTTGGAAAATCGCGAGATCCCTTCACCCTTCATTCCTCGATGTGATTTTTCCTTTTCGTCGGGAAAAATGGAACCGAAAATAATGTTTGTCCCGCTGTGTGTTCGCTGCTCGATGAGCTCAGGAAACAAACATCCGTCCGGCACGTTTGCTTTCTTTTGTGGGGGCGGCGAGGTAATGTTTGTCACGTTTCTGTTTTTCGTTCTCTTTGTTTTTTTTTTTTGAAATGACCCAAAACCCTCGTATAGCTTCCCCGTGAGAGTACGCGGGTGAAAAATATGCTTCTCACTCCTCGTGAGTGGCGACAACCGGCAAACGACCCAGCACAGTTTACACGTAGTTCCTTCATCCGTACACACGAAGAAAGTGGTATGAAATGGAAGATTTAAGCCATTGCTGGATGGTTCACTAGGTACACTACTGGGTGCACGGTGCAGGAGCACCAAACTGCAACGCCGGGCACCTCGATACCAGCGGGAAGGAACACACTGTAAGCTCTGCAAACAGTAGCCCGCTTTTCGCTTCCGTGAAGTGTTGTATAAAATGTAAATGAACCTTAAAATGTGGGATATAAAACTGCTGATTTTATTGGCGGTCGGTTGCAAACGGTTGAGTTGGGATGCATGGCGTTGGGAAAACTGCACCGAAGTGGTTCCCGGGTAATGGAACGTAGGTTTGCTCTGCACAACTCCCACCGTTCCTGGTCGTGTTTGTGTAAGAGCGCTCGTAAACTTTGCTTCGATGTTGAAGCGTTCGGGTGGATGTTGTAATTTGCTGTAGATAGGGTTTCGCTTCAGCTTTGCAAGAGCTTTAGCATGTTTAGCTAAAGGAGTTTTACAATTTTGTTAACTATTAAGATGCCGTCTCGACAGTCTTTCAATGATTTAAAGAGGTTGATATTCTGTTTAAACTTGTTTACTTAGCTCCTTCGCCAGAGCAGGCCGTTTAGCGTCTGCAACAGCATATTACATTGCAATTAGAATGTATTTGTTGTAGTTCAACTTCCGTAGAAGTTTCCGTTCCGAGAGCAAACTAAATTAATATAATTGATGCTACTCGCACGAGTTTTATCACACCCTACCGTCTCAATTATCCATATGGGCGAGTTCAAGAGACCGCATCATTACGAGGGCATTTCATTTAACCCACAAACACTGATTTGCTTAAATTAATTTACAAACACCAGTGCTCAGTCCCAGGGCTACAACAGACATCCAGCCCAGCGTGCACACATGCAGCAATGTGCACGTAAAGTTTAGTTTGAAAAACAATGATCCATCAAACGAGCAGCACGGGCAGCCGTATCTCTATTTACGCTCCTTTGGTAAGCTTTTCATTACGGACCAACTGGACAAAACAAAATCGCATCCCTTTTTGGAGCGGAACATTTCACCACTTCCGGCAAGCTTTTGCCGTCGAAGGGAATAAAACTTTCTCCTCCTGTCTGCCAGTCGTAATGGTTTGCATTTGTTTTCCGGCACTGGGCGAATGGACCGTGGACGCACAACACCGTTGTCCAACTTGGACGGCTTTTGTTGCGCACATCCGCACCCGAACAGCATAACGCAAGGCCCAGGAATGATAATGATTGCAATTTTACGGTCACGACCGGAACGGATTTCTGCATGGCTCGCTGGCTGTACGCATATCAGGGATGGGTCCGAAAAGTGGCCAAAGTTTTGCCACTTAAAACTGAAAAGGACACACTCACACACAACAAAATCACAACCGAAAATCTTTCCCGGTTTGTCTGCGTGTGGGCTGAGAAAATGAATGTGTGTGTGTGGGTGTGTGGGAGGGCAATGAAAATGGATATACTTTCTTATCGGAACTTAGATTGGATATTTTATTGGTATAAAGTTTATGCACCGAAAGCGATGCTCGAAACTTTACACTCTTTCCTGGGGGATGACACTCCCGGCGTTAGTGGATATTCACTGCCGTAAATGGTAATTGTTCTAAACGATCGAGTGAAGCAGAATCGATGGATTAGAAGCGGAAAGGAATTTCTTGCTGGTAGGTAAAAGCATGTAAATAATTGAGGAAGCTAAATCTGGTATTTTTGAACGAACAATGCTTCAGTTTGTACCCATTTTTATTACGGAGGCATTGGGCTTAATACAATAGGCTTTCTTCAACTAGTTATATGGGTTAAACGCTGCTAGTTTGAAGTGGGAGCTTGAATGCTAGACTAGATTTGAGACTTAAATTGCATTGCTAAAATATTCTATATGGATCGCTGTAAGACAGACCTCATGTCAATTATTCTACAGATGTTTATAGAACAGATAATCCACAGAAACGGTCAAATATCACAAATTAAACTCAACCAAAAATAAACAAGCGACCTCCATTAACGAACAAACGTACTAAACAAGTTCAAAGTAGACGTGGGCGTATGGTCATGGGAATATCATGCAAATTAAAAGCACCTTATCATTGATCTGCGGTAAACAATTCGAGCCAAAATAAATCACTCGCAAAAAGTCTTTTCGAACATAAAACCCGTAATTGCTGCCCGTGTGTTTCTGAACACACCGTTGCTCTTTTGGACTGTTGCGGAACGTTCTTTATTTCGCAATGCACGTTCCGTTAAAAAAAAACTGTTCGCCGCTTCTGTTAATCTGAAGTCACTCGCTGACAAAACCAACCCTGATTGCTGCTAACTTTGTTCAACCCCGTGGGGTATTAATTTATTTCGCATTCGAGTACCCCGGTGAAGAGGCTACCAGGTACAGGCTGATTCTTTGAAGTCAAAAACACTCCTCTGCACATCCTTGCGTAGCGGGGATGGCGGAATAGGGGCGGATGGAACGCAATCCATGCGTCGATCGGAGTAGAAAAGTAACTTTCATTTAATACGCTCTTCTTCTCGTGTGTCTGTGCGCTTCGCTTCCCGGAACTCGATTCGCAACTTCCGGCCGGCCGGTGTTTTCTGCGGTACTTGTTGCCATTCTAGCAACAGGAGAAGCCTGCCTGCTTGTAACTGTTTCGATCTTGTGAAATCAGTGTGCATCAGCTCTTCCGTCATTAAGTTATCAATAAAATAGTCCTGCCGGCAGTCGGTCCCGTGGGGTTTTAGCGATGGGGAACGAACAAGCGAAACAGTGAAGAGCGGACGTCTTGGGAAATTAAATTTTGTCATCATCGTGCCCGACCGATGCGAAACGGACTGACTGACTGAGTGACTGACTCCCGTTCACTTAATCATTTCTACTACCCGCGTACCACATCCACCCCAAGGTGGTCTACCTTCGCAATGGAATATTTTCAATTGAAAATCTCGTTTATTATTTAAAGGCAGCGGTGGCCCTTCAGACACCGAGCATGATTGCGTTTTGGATTGGGCAGTGGGGGTTTGTTTTGTTTCTGATGCTGCAGAAGAAAAGAATCCAAGCTCGCTTTCTCCTTTTTTGCCTGCCCGGCTCGGTATCTTTCAACGCAATAAAGAGCCTCTTAACGGTGCACGCTGGATGGTGTTTTTTTTTGGTTTTATTCTCGCAATTTGATCACTTCTTTCTTCGGCGGGTGTACCGTGAATGAAAATCTATTTAGGAATTTTCCTTCCATCACCACAAACAAGAAAAAATAAAGACACCAGGTCCCATCGGTGGGACCGTTGGTGGCGGTGATTCGATCGTCGAACTTTCCGACACTGCGATTAATGTGTGAGTGCAACACACCTGAGCCTGAATATAACCGATTTTTTTTCTCCATTCAACCGTTCGGCTTTTATTATCAACATCCTTGGGCGTACTGTCTCGCCGAATGAGCACCGGAACCGGTTGTTTAAAGTTGCGTTAAATGAAGTGGAAGATTTAATTAAATTTGCTCAATCACAAAAACGGGCAATGCGCACTGATTGCGCAGGAAGTGCCCAATTCCCAAAAGGATGGTTTCCATGGCAGTGGGAAATACGCTTTCCACTTGCCGATGTAGTAGTTTTCCTCCACTTCAGCTTGGACAAGTGGCGCGTGTTCGAGAGATTCACTGACGAGGGGTGATCTTTGCGCTGGATGGAGGCTTCATGTGAAAACAATCCTTTTGTGGGCCAGCTTGGGGTGGCAATGACAATCGACGTAAGAACGATGGACGGTGACGGTGATGCCATCGCAATCAATCGACTGTCACTGCGCTGGAGGGATAGCTTCCCGATGGATCTTTCACACCATTACCAATGCACCTGACACATGGTGGTCGATTTTCCGTGTGCATAATGCGATGAGGCAGCTTATGCAGCATAATAGATGAGACATTCAAGAGTTCTGAAGCGTCACGGAACGCATCCACGTCGGTGATATCAATTCATTGTACCGTGGTGTTCTTCACCTCGGGGGAGTGGGCAAAGTCATCGACTTGTTTTATTTAATTAGCACCGTTTGTCTGTTTGCGTTCATTATAATGCATTTTAATGGCACACACAGTATAGCAACCAACACTGGAAGGATCGCTTATCGATCGAGCGGTACATAAACATTCGCAAGTGCAACTTGCTATCAAAATATTCATTTTCCTATCATTAGTCGAAGCGCCTTTCGTGCTATGCCTGACCCATTATGCATTGTGTACGATATCATTGCTTTTTGGTTCATTTTAATTCATCACATTGCGAAAGTTCTCCAGCAACCGAAGCTGCCATCGCATCGGTTCCCGGAAAGGAACACTTTGTCGCGAAAACTTCCGGACGCGTAATGGCGGAGTGCGCGAAGAAGCGATTTGAGAAGACAGCTATTTGTTTTTAAATACTTCAATTAGAAACGGACGAAACCAATGATGTGCACAGTGGCGAAATGAGCAAGCTCGGTGGCGAAGGCGGATGCGAATAAAAAAAAATCTCTCTCGAACAGTATCCCGAAACGAGACTAAACAATAGCGCATGGCAAACGTTAGTCAACCTTTTTTTGTCGTTGTTGGTTTCGTTGCTGTACCAAACACAATAGACAATTCGAAATGAAGCTTGCAGCTTCCGATCGTTTCCTATTCTGTTCCACTTCCATCTTCAATTTCTCAACCATCTTACGGATGGTTTTGTTCGGTGGTGCATTTAAAGTTTTGTTCCTACGGTGATATCGAACTGACGGCGGCAAGTGGCAACAAACTGTGTGCTGTTCGAATGCAGCGAAGCGTTAAATAAAGTTTTTCGAGGTTTGCTTGAGAATGAAAAGAATTCATGTTCGCTTCCTCTTTTATTTCGTCCGATTCGCCTGCCGAGCGAGGTCCTGGTGAGTGAAGTTGGACATTGCATTGGTGCAGGTCGTTAGTGGAAAGATGGAAAGTCTAGTGTTGTGATTGTTTTCACATGAAAAGTTGAGGTTAAGAAGGGACCTAAAGTTTAAAGTGCAATTGTTGCGAACATTTTAAGAAATCTGGGAAAAACAGTATTTAAGATATATTTCTTGATGCCAAACAGATGAAGCAACATTTTATAATTTCTGATAAATTAAGTTGATGGAACTGGACGTGTGCCAATTGTTATATAGTGTTTGAAGTACAATAAAATACATTTATTGTCTTGCTGCAAACTATCAATAAAATGCTGTACGAGATATAGCCTTGAAGCCCTGTTTCGAACTAAATTAGTTTTAGTGCCTCATAAACCCCGACATAAGAAGCTTATTCTTCTTCACCGCCGTAGATTCGCACACAAACCCGTCCATTCCCATTTCACAACAAACCAGTTATCATAAAAGAATATGACTAAGGAAGGAAAATTAAATTCCGAGCACCGTTCATGACAAACCTATACAAAGTCCTGGGGAAACCCCGTCAATTGCTGGTGAGGGCGAAGCAGAAATTTCAAATCAAGAACGGAAACTGAGCTGGTGGAAAATTTTCTGCTGACGAGACAACCGACCGACATCCCGTCCACCGTCCGCCGTCCGACACAAGCCCACTGGTTCGCAACTGGAAGTTGTATCGGTCTTTCATGGAATTGACACCAGTGTTTTGGCGAGAGATCCTAGCACAGTGTACTGATGGCACCGATGCCGGTGAGACCTACTGACACCGAGCACTTCGGACGTTCGAAATGGTCACAAACGTGGGGATGAAAAACGAATGGCGAAAGAAAGAAAGAGGAACAAAAAGAATGGAATACTTCAATCCCGATATCCCCGGTGTATCCTTTCATCGATTGATTTCCATTTCCGACAGTTCGGAAGACATTCTGCGTTCGTTCCAGTAGCGACACATGGCAACAACGCTAGCAAGCGACATCGACTACAGCAAACTTTCATCCCGGTCGCTTTCGAATGTACGGATGCACAACACGGCGGTGAGGACATTATTCATCTGGAATTATGAATAAATTTTTCCGATCACCACTGTTTTTGTTCGTTTCGTCCTTTATTCTGTATCGCGCGTATCGATCCTCTGTTGCGTTGCAAACCTTGCACGGATACTTGCCTTGTTAGTCGCTTCTCTAGAAGAATTTTTCTCCTAACCACAGACAAATGCACCGACTATGCACAGGATTGTAAACAAAAGAGGAAACTGTGGGCTTTTATCTAGATGTGAGACGAAGAGAAAAAGCAAAGTTACGAATGTTCTCTCCTGTACAACAAAGTGCACAAATTGATTGCAAATGACTGCGGACACTGTGTAATAAAGGTAGTTCCATTGAATGCAGAAAGCATACACTCGTAGATGAAAACAAACAGCAAAAAAAAAAAAAAACCTATCCCCGTTCCGACTTCACGACAAACAAGCAATGGGGAAAAAAGCGTTGTGTACGATGTGTAACCGGCCACCGTAAAGCGTCATCCAGTGGCAATCCAATGAGTTGAGAAGCCATCTAATACCCGGGAAAATGTGTGGAATTTGTAGGTGGAAGCTGCTACATTTGGTTTCGATCCATCCAAACGGACCCATCGAACGTTACACATTCGTACTGGATCTTTTGTCGGCAAGAATCGTTCCATTGCTACGCATAAATACAAAGCAATGAAAAAAGGCTGCCTTCCAGCTTTTTGATAACTGAACATCGTATAGATGGAGTTTTCAGCGGATTGGTGATAAAATATGTCTGCAGCAAACAATGCCTACGCTAGGACGACCAAATCTGATCAATTGAACCATAAATATGGTATCAACGATTTCCGAATTCGACGATCCTACACATTGTGCTGTGTGTGATTGAAGAGTGCTGGAATTTTGTCTTATCTTTGGTTTGGATTTTTGGTTGTTTTACATCCACGGTTCATAAGGCCGTATTCTGCATTGGTGGCTGAATTTCTTAGCAATTTCTTTATGCCAACTATGTATGGTTTTTCTTACACATTTTTTACCATGCGACTAATGAAAACTTAATTCCTTTTGCTATTGAAAGGCTCTCCACATAAACGACACCTGACAGTTAACTGAGTGACCGAACAGTTTGTTTACAGTTCATCATCGTGGCAGGATCAAACGAAACCAGCACGACATTATCGCACCAAACTTAGAACACTTTATCGTCCCCCGAACACTTCAAAGTCCCGGGCTGACGCACAGGACGCTTAATTTTTACCACCCGGTAAAAGATGACGCACGCTTCTACGTACCATCACCTTCGATACCTCATGGGGGTGAGGACGGGACGGGAGAAGTAAAATACCACAAAAAACACCTCTAAACCCAAAACCCGTCGATCAACAGTGTAAGCGCGTGTGTGGCAAAGGAAAATATTGCTGAGATCGTGACAAAAATTGAAGCTGATGTTTTCGTGTACAGATAAAAGTGAACACTTAAAAGGCAGCAAAGGGAACAAGAGAAAGAAAGTTTTAACCACCCCAATCCTGGTGTGAAAAAGGGAAAATGCTGCTGTGTGGGTACGGTATGAATACAAAAAAAAAATGCTTTCGTTTTATTTACCGACACGCTTTCTGTTGAATTTTCCTGCTTTATTTTTCCTTCTACCCGGCAAATGTGTCAGCTACACAAACCAACCAGAGGAAATCTGGTTTAGTTCAGTTGCGTTTGCGCCGTCCTTCTTCATGTCTGCTTTTTGCTACTGTTTTGCGTGCGGGTGGTATCAACGGTTGACATAAAAAAAATGTTAAAACAGCAAGAGAGTTTACATGTATCTAGCAATGAACCGATTTTCCATCGCTTTTGCTGTGGTCAGCAATGAGGATGTGTAAGGGTTTAAGCGGGTATTTCACCACAAGAAAGAAAAAAAAACCCTAAAAATGACACAATGGTTGCGAGTGTTTTGAACGAAACATTGGGAACACTTTAAATGGAATCATGCTGGGTTGTTTGATCAAAAGGATAATGTATCAATTTTGAATAACGTGGCCACAGTAGAAAAGCTCATCTGACTCGTAAACCATGTGGCATAATGTTAGATGAATTTTTGCAGCGGATTCAAGTGAAAGTTCCTGCGCTTCTCATTGATTATACTTACATTAAGCGCTTAAATTAATGAACATTTTATATTCCATCGAGCAAATGACATAGTTCAAGTGCGGAACCGATAAACACACTGCACTGCACAACACACCGTGCTCCAGCACTGCTTAATTCCAAACGATCTGCACCATGTACCGCTTACCTGTAATGAGAAGAGATAACAATAATGAAAAGGATGAACGTGTAGTGCTCCAGAGCACGTGGTAAGCAAAGACACCAACAGTAAACAGGATTTTATGTAAATTGAAGGGCATCCAATTTTACCACCCCCTTACCGAAATGAATCATTAAACGCGCCCCCTTCCCACCAGTGCGCACCTAAACGGTTACATGCACGCACGCACGCACAACACCGCATCGTTAGATACATTAATTGCTCACCGTTTGTTGTTTGCACACGCGCCGAGATGGCGACCGTATCGGTTTTATGATCACCGTCACCGGGTTGGTAGCTTAAAAGAATCCCACCCGAACCCTCACACGTTTCGCCACAGCACCCATCACCCTAGCGCAGAAACGACTGCTAACGAGGTGTCTTAAATTTTTATTACTTTTATTCTTTCACCCACTTGCGCTACCACTATTGCCACTCGCGCCAGTTGCTCGAATCGATTTGAAAAAGAAGGACGTTACAATGCATTAGACACTGTGTAAGCGGCCCATACACACGTGGTGTTTGTGTGCACCGTTTCAGAGGTACCAGGCGTCTCCATGGTTAGTCCTTCGTTAGAATGAAGTCATTACAAGTTCTAAATATCGTATCTTTTGCTACGGCATCACGAGAACGTTCCATGCAAACGATCATACGGTAGCAGCCAGAGTGGGATGTAATTATATTCTCATTTTCTAGACGGAAAAAAGTAACATCGACTGTCACCATTTTCTGAGCGAGCTTTCATTTCCGAGGAACATTTCTGGTTTCCGGCGTCGGTTCGGGTGGGTTTGGTTGATGATCAGTTTTGTATCGTAGATATATGACTGGTGTGTGTGTACCTTGTGAATTGCTGTTTTAGTACAAATAATTCTGGTACAGTAAACCCATGACAAATGAATCAATAGCAAAAATATTCCATTAACGTATGATTTTTAAAAAATAAAGTGATAATTTTGAATGGTTTTTGAGCTCTAGATCAACTAAAACAGACAATTGAATGCATTTCGCTTTGGACTCTACAATTGAATATCTTGCGTACATCTTGTATGTCTTGTGGGGTTTGGCCAAAAAAGTTCCGTCGATTGCATCTGCGGGAGATTGGGACTATTATTGGGCTAACTTAGTCGTGTACCTTGAAGGAGCCAATCTCCTCTGATGATTTCGTGGATTTAAATGATTTAAATTCTTTTTAAATGATCATGCAATATTCTTTTCTTGATATTCTCAGGTTACAGTGGTTATGATTATCTTCGTCTACTTTACACTGGATATTCATCTTCGGCATCTGTTGCTATTGAGGGTTATTACTGCGATGTAGAGGCCAAATTTAGAATTATTGTTAATGCTTTGAAAGCTTATACAATTCAACGTAAAGCTTTCGGCACAAACAACCCGAACTGTCGCTTGACTGTTGTCGTTGTAACTATTACAAATTAACTGATGATGTTTTGTCTTTGCACAATAAGATATTTATAGAAGACGAAGACGCAGTACACCACCAGGTGATTTGGAACTCGTACGAAAATTCCCTGAAAAACTCCATATTCAATGTAAATGAACATCATTGAAAATACAGTCAACCGGGGAGTCAGCTGACGGTACGGACAAAATCAATCAATAACAAACTAAAGCACCGGTCATATAATGCTTTCTAGCCACTTTCATCAGCTCAAGCGTCATCATTTATTTTAATTGCAATGATTTGCATGGAAATGTTATTAAAACTGTGCAAACGATTGGGATGCAGATGAACACATTAAAACACAAAAGCTGAATTGATCAGGGATCATTTTAAGCCGTTCGGAAGCATGATTTGAAAAAGAAAGGAGTACGAAAAACGAGCAGCAGGTACGAACAGGCTATGAGTCATAAATGCAATTTTGTTTTTCAGCATTCTTTTGTGTGCATTTGGAGTTGTCCCTTGACGCTGTTGTTCAATTTGAAATGCATTTACCCCGGCCGAGAAACGGAGAGGAATAAAATAACACTGCACACTGTTTAATCTACTTTGTTCCTTTCTTTTCTGCTCTCTTTTGCTACCGTAGCTTCTGATCATCTCTTTTATTCCTGTTTTAAAGTAGTGTATATTTTCATTGACTAGATCGTGTTTTACCCCTCCTGTTGTTTTACTGCTTCATTTTGCCGTTTAAATTTTGCATTCTTCACATTTCGGTGGCACTGATTTTTCCATCGTTTTTTGTTTGGCTTTCGGGAAGGATTGTAGGAAAGGGCCTTGAATGTCAAATTTCCTATCCGGCACGATTCAGCAGAAGCGTCAAGAGCACATCATCTTCGTTCGATGCTGGGACGCTTACGAGGGGCGGGCCGTCCGGTGCGAGTGGAACTCTTCAAAAATTATTAAAAAAGTTTAATTGAAGTTCGGGAAGAGCATTTCAATACAAAAATCCAATTAATTTTCATTCTTTGCTGTGCCGAGGTTCATATCTCGGCTACGGTACGGCACGCGAGGCCCCACCCAGAAACAAAGCAAGTCGACAAAAAAAACATTACCTACCATCCGTACCTTTCTCTTTGAAATGAAAGGCACCCAAAAGGAGGGCAAAAAAAAGGGCTAGGACATGCAGGATAACTGATGGTAAGGGAAATTTGAGCAGCAGCGCAGGGAGAGACAAAAAAGCTAATATCGCGAAGTATTTTTTTTTAATCGGAATAAGGAAACAATGCGCGCAATGGGAAAGTAAAGCAACAGCAGATGCTCGTCCGCCCAAACTACATGCCCTCCTGTGTGCTGGGTCGGATGTTTGGCAGGATTGTTTCGCGCAAACGATCGCGAACCCTGTCTATGTATCTGTTCCAGTACGCTTAATGCTGTGCGCTTTCTTCGACACAAAATTGCACCCAATTCGTGCGCATTCCTCACTGGAATGAAAGGAATGCAAATAAAGTACATCTCTACCATGCAATCGTTTGCTTCAGTTGTCGATGCACCGACACTCGCGAGATGGAACTAGCAGCGAACCTCACCCAGCCATGTTGTTTGACAACCGGGGACGATAAAGCGAGAAGAAAGCTTCCATTCAAGGGTGAAAGCTCTAACAAAAGGAAATTCTATTTAAATAGTTCCAAATTATCCTTATTGGTAGCTAGTATACAGCTGCTGTGCAATAATTTCTTTTCGCCTGATTTACTTATTGTGCTTTTGTATGTATGCATGCGTATTTCCCAAAGAGCTTGCCTATGTCATACGGGAACAAAGCGATAGGAGAGGAAGAAAATAAACTTTCCTCGATTGAAAAATGCACCCAGCACAACACATAACAGCTCACATCGATAATACGAAGGAGAAACAGTAGAACAGAAAAGCAAACGACGAACCCTCATCGACACGATACTAAAAGCGAGAAATAAACGATGAATAAAAACTTTTGCGACACTTTGACCACTTCCCGGGGATGGTGGAGCGAGGACAAAAACATGCTTAAACCCAACCAGGGAAGCAGTAAAAATCGTTTCCGGAAGCATAATTTCAAATTTCCAGTGGTTTTCCTATAGCATTCAGAGCCTTTCTTCATCTCTGTTTTTTTTTTGTATTTTCCCACCCTATCTCGATCTCTTTCTCTCTATGTCTCTCGTTAAGTGTGGTTTAGTTGAAGTTTTAAGAAAAAAAGCAACAAACACACACATAAACTGAAAAAATAATACATGAAGTCTGTAGACCGACTGGGGAGTGCGGGGAGTGCTGGGAGTTTTCCTCTAGCCGCGGTAACGGTATCTTGCCACTTGCCGTGGTCGGTTTTGTCTCAGTGGTAAAAGTTATGCACACCACTTGGCCAACATTTTCCTGAACCCACTTTTCATGGCATTGACTCACTCTCTCGTTCTCTCTCTTTCTCGCTTTTACAAAACATTTTTTTCAAATCATTTTTCCGTCCCCCCGAAGCGAACGTTTCGCAGGAAACGATCTCCGATTAGGAAACTGGAAAACTTTATCTCACCCGTCCTTTCGGTGTTAATGTAGCGGATCATAATTTCTGCACAACATGCGCAGGGTTGCATGCAGGTTTTGGGTGGGTTCCATTTCTTTTTTCGCCTGCCAACTTTTCCCTTTGCTGAAAGTGATGTTTTCAGATGGTGAAAAATATGGTTCTTACATGGTTGATAATTGAAAATGAAAATGAGGGCAGGTTGCCACGCTTTGAAGATAGTTTCCGTGTCCGCAGTGTTCGGAAATTGGTTTGGAAATTATGGTTCCATGCTGTGGGACGCATAACCGAGTTAATGGTGTAAAACGTTAAATGGAAACAAGCGATTAAAGTTTGTATGCTGAAGTTTGTTTGAATTGTGACGATAAGAAATACAAGAAGAAAAACAAAACAAAATTAACTACGGCCAAACCAATGAACTCATGGTGCCACTTCTACAAGCCAATAGAAACACAACAAAACAACCGTGTTAACACAAAAACACCTTCTCCCAAAAACCATAATCGAACGTTCGTCATATCATCGCATGCCATCGAACCATTTGCCCCATAATGATGAGCATCTCGAAGTACATTTCTTGGAACCGGTGCTCATCAACACCGAAAAAGCTCGTTTTTCCCGAGTAAACTTAATTTTCAAATCTACTCCTTTCCGGTATCACCACCAGTCGTTGGACGCATCTAACGAGTTTTGGGTGAAATGATGAAAAACCGAGGAAGCACTTTTAAATGGACTTGCGGTAATCAATCAAAATCTAATTAAGAATACACCGACAAAAGTCCTTGCCGTACAGAAATGTCGGGATCGGTGAAGCTGGTGTGTCCCCGCTGATGCTCACACACATTTGACGGATAATGTTGACGTGAAACGGTTGATGTTGAACCGCAAAAACTGACCATCGTTTCCTTCGTTTCCTTTTGGACGGTTTTGGTGAATGGGAATGGGCTGAACTAGTGGTGGTGGGTTGACGGTAGCTTGCATGTGTTCCTGCGGAAAATCATAGACAATGGGAAAAGGACAATCTACACAGGAATGTCTCTCGAAGGCCCTTCATCCTAATGTACTTGTGGTCGCTTGTGTGTGTGTGTGTGTGGGATAGTAAAAAAGGGACTCGTTTTGTGATCGCTTCGTATCTGTCACTCGAGAACCTAGCTACAAACACACTCGTCCCTCACACGCATACACACACACATACACATCTACATGCACGCTTTGCTTCCATCTGGATGCCTTGCACTTGGCGTGTTGGGAGAAGTGTGCGCATTGGAACGAAAATTCATTTAGAAGCAAATTAAATTGCCGGTGGCATATTCCCTTTTCGCACTGGGAAACAATTAATTTAATTGAGTTTTGAGTCTGTGTAAAATGTTGAAAACCAGTGACGAGGGTGCGCACAGTCACCATTGGCCGTGCTTCGCCCCGAACTGGCTCCAGTCCAGGCTAAATGATGAATGAAGGTGGTGGCCATCGTGCTTTGGGGAGGGACCGTCAGCACCGGAAGTGGATCCGATGAGCTGAGCGATGGTGACAAGTAGCAGGGAACTCGGCTGCACCCGCTGCCAGCTGCCAGTTTTACGCCCGAACGCGCCAGAATAATACGAGTGCAAATTGTGGAAGGATATTCAATTTATCACCTTTTTGCGCGCGCGTTGCGCCCCGACTTAAATGCGCGCTGAGCTGTTTTGTTGTTTTCCCGGCTTTTGTGGCCGTCTTATTTGTCGGATCTCTGTTTTTTTCTTCTCTCCCACAGATCCGCTATCGTTCGGTTTCCTGTCGGATACGGAGCGCAGGGAAATTGCGGGTGGCAGATTGTAAGAAAGGCGGAGAAAGGGGGTAGTGAAGGTGATGGAGGGACAGGACAGAGGAAGAAAAATCTTCCACAGGAAGCATCAGATAGCTGTTGCAGGAAATGAGCAATTCGACCATGCGGTAGGTAAATTTCTATTGAATGATATTTTCCATTTCGAAGAAGACGGTGTATCACCCAGATGCGTGTTTATGCTTTTTTACAGCTGAGAGCTATTATTTTATGATAAATTTAGTTGGAAATGATCATGGTACGCAACAGAAATTAGTTATCTGAACTGGAAATGTCTGAACATGAAACGAACAAGAGTGTGCAGTGCGCATTGCAACCCTTGTAGGCGCAATTGTCAGCTGCTTCATTTTCATATGAAAATTAGTGATTGAATGGCGTATTTTAAATGCAAGTACAAACACATACATAAACAAAATAAAATCATTTTATGGCAAATCATACGGTTCCATTAAATTTCCAAACACAAATGTCGCCCTAATGTACACAATCGTACAATGAATAATGATCTATGTGTAAGTTTTCCTCCGCGATTCGTATGCGCTCATGTTTGTCAGTGTCACTCACTTAAACATTCGATCCTATTCTTCTGACGTTCCGATGAAAGCGGATTATAAACAATTGCTACAATCAAATAAGAATTCAAACACAACGGCAGCACAGATCACAGGTGCTGAACGAATTTTGTGGTTGTGTTTTATTTCGCTAAACGTCGCTTTATTATGTCGACCACAAAACACGTTACGGTCCCAATCCCAATGGCCGGAATCGCTGCACAAACATCCGTCTGTGTGCGTGTAGGTGTGCTCATATTCATAGATTTAACATCAACAAGCCCATGCACAGTATAAAAACAAAAAAAAAACACGAAACCTCACATTGAAATGCGTACAAAAACTTAGACAGCAAAAAGCACAACTCACTCGCACACACATTTCACATGCGTGCAGGTTTTGCCTTTCTTTTTTTTCCAGTCGGGCAAATGACGCAGAACGAAGCACGAACGACGTGTGCGTATAGAACAAGCACGAAACGGAAATATCATACATCATCAGATTATCGTTGACAGAACATGCAAAGGAAATCGGATGTCTAGCGGGCAGGCAGGAAAAACCCCCAAAACCTCGAGCACATTAATACACGCACCCACTTTTCCGTTTATTCGCGGAAATGCTCACAAATTCTCAATTTCCCGACGGAAAAACAATCCACCGGTTGGCTCAAAACTGCTGATGAAAGACGCACGGCAGTCATAATTCTTGTCCCGCAGCGGTAAATGATACTCCCCCGCGAGGTGGTGCCATTTTCTCACCCCCGGATTTATCCAACAGGTTCATTAGGTCGGTTAAGAAAAGTGAAGAAAAAAAACAACAGCGAAAGTTAAGAAAGAATCCCCGATAATGAAAGTAATTTATCGGTAACCAGTGCCTGCCAAACGTGAAGACGAACATGGACGAAATAAAAGTGCGTGTGAGACGAAAAGCGAAGACCAAATACCACTCCGGAAGCTTCCATTATACCGTGGAGTCCTTCCGATTCCGTGTCATTGTTACATCTTTATCAAGCGTGCACGTCACCAGCGCACCGGTTAGCGCAAACTTTCACACATCAATCATTCAGCAGGGCGAAACGTACCGGAGCGTTTGAACTGCTCGAACTGCGCTCCCGACGAGGACATACATTTTTAATTGCTGACTGGCTGGCAAACAGTACGGGCAAGCTCTACGACTCTTCGAAGCAATCTTCAGCATGAGTAATGATACGCTTGTGTGTGAGTACTAATGCGTGCACGGAGGCAGTCAATCTTTTGATGTGCAACGCAGCGTAAAGTGTTGCGAAGATGAATTTCGTTTCGTGTTTCCGTAACATATTCCGGGGAAACAAGCTGGTTCTAATACCGGTGGTGTGTCTTGAAACAAGTGTAAAAGTAGTGGAAAAGTTTGATTTTCCCTCTGCAAAGTTTATATTGATTCCAGAAAAATATGCTACTTGCAAAAGCATAGAAGCTTAATTAAAAAAAAATCCCACCTAACAAGTGTTAAATGTCGGACAATTTTAAGAAATATGCCACCAAATTCTAAGCAGCTTAGCCAAGACATTGAAAATAAAACATTCAATCGGTAAATACTTTCAAATATTAAAATTAAATAAATAATGCAAAACATTCAAGCAGTGAATGATTCTTGCTTTCTAAACATAAACCACCAACTCGAAAGTTCGCCAACGTCACAGACTTACAAATTCTTTCATTTTTCATACTCCAAAAATAACCCAACTTCAAAGCTAACTCACAAGAAAAGTGGAAAAGTAAACAGAAGCGTTCGCTCTCAAAAATGATAACCCTGCGGCAGTCAGCCAGCGTTACCGAAACGACCAGAAGTTAAGCTTGGTGTTTAAGTTGATAAAAATTTGCTCCTCAGGAGGATGGAAGGGGCAACTCAGCTACCGAAATTTTCCTTCCAAGTTGGGTGGATACACAAAAAAAGGACCTACGGATAAGTCAAAAGAACAAGAAAAGACGAACGTGTTTGGCATTGCATCAGTATGGTAGCTTGCAAAATCTTGTTGCTCTTGCTGCTAACTTCAAATGTAAAATCTTATCTTTCCGACATATGTCGGAGCACGTGTGAGTGTGTGTGTGCGCACTTTTTGGTTGTTGTTGTACCTTTCTCTCTCATTTGGTTTTCACTCCTGGCAGACACATTTCGCTTTGTATGTTTATGGGGCGAGGGAACTCCATAGGATTATGCTTTTGCAAATGGAGATAAAATAAGTATTTTATAATACCGCACGAAACACATCGCCAAAGCATCGATATCCACCGAGGTCATTGATCTCTGCATTGTGCATTGTGGCGTAAAAGGACCGTGGAGGATAATTCAGTGCAACCTGCAGACGATGGCGGTATCCATAACACTAAAGTGCTTAAAGTTTACTACACCGGATCGGATGCTGGTTGGACGTTTGGAGTGCTGCAACGCTTTGCTGTTCGTAAACCAGCACCTAACGAAACAACATTGTCGAAAATTTCAAACAGTTTAATAGAGACTTACAATGCTTTGTCGCATGAAAAAAACAATATTCTTAACGCATTACTTTTAAATAATCGCCTCAAAGTATGCAATATGTTTATATAGGAACATTTCGTGCGCAGGATTTTTGATACACATTGCCTACATTTTGGCGTGTACACAACAGTGTTGATGCACTGCAATGAACCTTGACGTGTATTAGAAGTGTTAGATTAGTGTTAGAACAAGAAAAAGACGCAGACGTTATGTCACATTTAAAGTGACGACTTTTCTATAAATAAGCCACTATGATTTCCTTTTGTTTTATATCGTGCTTTCAAAATGATTTTTAAATTTGCTTTAATATACTGTTTGCATTCGGCTGCCTTGTTTGTTTGATTACTTTGACGTTAGTTTGATTATACAACCAACATCATTGTTACGCTGTTGTTTGTCTCTATTTTGTATTTTTGCAATACATCCACAATAAACCCTTGGGGCTAGCATGGGTTCGGTATTGTGACGTACACACATGAAATGGAAGCGAAGGACAGAAATACCTTGTAACAAAAAAAAAACGGAACAAATAGCGTGCATGTGGAACACAGTATGCAACAAGAAACAAACGAAACAAAAACACAACGGTAAAGGATTTTTGCGTGTCAACGCACATTTTCCGGACGGTTTCGATCCGTTCACATCTCCTCGCATTACTGCCATCTAACGTTGACAATGTTTGTGTGCAATCACGCAGGTTAATATTTGCTTTTTCTTGTCGTATGCCTGCTGCTTCCCCTCGGACGGGTTCTGCTACGGCTTCCCGCTGAGTTCGCGCGGTTACCTATGCCCGGCGGGACCCAACCCGCCCGATACAATCCAAACTGATTTCGTCACCTCGCACCAGCAAGGAGTACGCACGTGTGTAAAAGTTTGTGCATGGTGGCGTAATTAATGCTAGAGGTTTTGGTGTTTTTCCTCTTGCAAGTTGGGATTTTCCGTGCACATCAAAGCGGCTTGGAGTGTGTGTGTATGTGAGTGGAAAAATGAGAGGAAGGTGGAAAGTGGAGTAACACCCTCGTGCGCACACAGTACGCAGAATGTTGTGAATATTTTATCGACCTTCCTAGGGCACAGGGCAGAAGGCGAGCAATCTGTGCCAGCAGCTTGGCACGATTTAAAGGTGGGTTTTTCCATGGTAAGAAACTGCGCTCCGAACAAGCACTCGCCAGGGGATGAAAACGAAGCTCGCCCTTAACCAAAAGTCAAACACATGCACTTAGCTTGAGTGAAATTAATGGAGTTCGTAGGAAAAGCCGATCCGAGAATGTCGTCCAACGCACGTGGTGGGTGGTTTGTGGGCAAAAGTTTGAAGGGGTTTTTTATGAGTTAATAGCAAAGTTTCAAACAACATCTTACCGTATTCCTTGCGGACAGGCTGAACATTTCTTTCTTCCCTGATTAGAATTTAAGAAGACGCTTTGGACGATTCTTTTCGGATAAAAACTGCTCCAAATCCAAACGTTCATTGTGGCTCATCTGCTGAAAGAAATTCAATTTCCATTTCCACTCCACGGTGAAGAACACAAAACTTCGAAATGAACACCAAATCCCTCCAAAACTCTAAAACCACCATTTCGAAACCACAATTCAGCTGCCGGTCACTGAAACGCAATCGCCCAGAAGTGTGCCGGGCAGCCACTTGAAGGTTGCTCAGGCGGCTAAAACGCAACACACCGCTGCCACAACAAGCGGAAATCCACTCCAAAGCCCGCTGGAGGACAAGGATGAACTTCGGCATTACAACGAGCAAAGGGGGGCGGGGGGGGGGGGGGGGGAAGAAAAAAAACAACAAAAAGCAGGAACAAAGTTCTGTTCATTCCTCGATCCAGAATCCCGTGGAGGTAATTGTGCTGTGCTTTTGTAGCTGGCTGTACTACATTATCATAAGGACTTGTCATCCAAGCGACCGACCACGGAGCAGCGTGCCGGCGGCGGACTTGCCAGTTGCAGACGCGCTCACAGATAAACATGGAGGGGAATTGGATTATTTATTCCTCGAGTGTGCCACCTGGAGCTCCGGGCAATACACGAGAGCACCAGAAGCATTCTCTCTCACACACACTGAACCCACCCAGCAGCAACAACAAAATGGTCCAAATTTGACTTTTCCCAAAACGACACGAAAAAAACGCAACACACACACAACGACTCAGCACGAGGTCATTGTGCCCGTTCTGGCGTCACACTTCCTAACATTGGACCCAAAAATGCTTGAACCCGGACGGTGAATCCCTGCATGAAATGTGTCTTACTTCCTGTTTTACTTCAGTATGTATGTGTGTGTGGCAGTTGAAAGAGAAGGTGCAGCAAAGTAAAGTCTTGGCCCCAAAAGGGCAGACCGGATTTAGGGAACCGAAATTCTCAAGAAAGACGATACCGTTGAACTGGAAAGGATGTAACCATCCTCTCCCTAAGGTGGGGGGAGGGGGGGGAAGTAATAGAAAGAGGAAGAAGAAAACACTAACAACTAGAAAACCGAGAAAGGAACAAAAAAACCGCAAGGAAACAGAATGAATCCGGAACAGCATCGCCGCTGGGGCTGGAAAATACCTTCACTGCTGCTGTTGTTGTTGCTACGGGTTCTACCTGCTACTGCTGCCGCTACTAGCTAGCTGGCTGGCTGCTTGCCTGCTGCTGGCAGTTTTTTTAAGTTTGCCATATAAACTGGAATTGAATTTGTAAGGGGCAAAGTCACACAAACACGCACATCCGAACGTACCGGGAAACCGTTGGTGAAAAGATGGCATTTGGCAGCCAGTTTTAACTTCTTGCACTGGAACTTTGGTGGCCATCGCTGGCGGGCAAATTTCGGCACTCCGGGAAGGATACCACCCCACTCTCACGCACATACACACACAACGCAAAGCCATCGTCATGGTATCTTTCGCATTTTGGCTTTCTACTTTCTTTCCGCCGGAATTCAATACCCGCGCTGGGCTGGGATCGGCTCAGGGGAGATCGGTTTGGCACTTCTTCAAGTTTCTTGCCACTTTCTACTTGTTTATTTAGATATTGGACCGGCTGGTAGATAAAAATTGGTAATATTCTTTGCTTCATTCTCATCATTATACCCCATGTTCCGTGCGTACTGGGGTGAGCAGGAAAAATCGGGTCTGCCTGCTGGGCTAGAACTGGGTCAGAGGGTGTTGTTGCCGTTGTGTTGCAATCATTACCACCACCTAAGGTGCAAATAATTCGATGAGATTTTGAGCAGGAGACAAACAGAAAGCGATAGCTCGTTTCGTGCCATCGACAAGGGACAGGAAACATGTTAAAAGAATCCAATGATAGTGAAGATCATTGGTGAACAAATTTGTTCACATGGTGCAATGCCGGATTTTTGAAAATATTTGGTATCTGAAAGAATCTATGAATGAATGGTATGAGTAATTTCATTAAAATGTGTGTATGTTGTTCAAATTCGAACGAGAAGGATTATTTTTCTGAATATTAAATGAAACAAACAGCCTAGCAAAATAAACCTCGACGAATAGCAAACATTTGTGCGTAATTACAACTTTATGCGATTAGTGATAAAAGAATGGCTGGCAATTTTTCACTTTCTTCAGTTTTTCTCGTTACAACTGAAAGGAAAAACTTGTTCTTAAATCTATATAAAATATGGCATAAGAATGTACTAATCAGCACGCTACATTGTCAATAGTAGGAGTTTTGAGTAACGCCTGAATATATGCAATCAGTACATCAGCAATTCCTTCTTTTCAAGATTTACAAGCCAACTTATTTCTTACCGTAATAAACGTACGTCGAAGAAGCTTTCTTTGCTTTTTTTTCACAAGTTGTCTCTCGTTTCAATGTGAACATAATGCCATCAAGATATGATTGAATTTAAAATTTTCCCAACCTCATTACCCAAAACCGTGTGCCTCGAACAGTGGTACCCATTTGTGGCGCCAGCAAAATACAATGCATTTTACTCTATCGCTTTATCCAATCATTACCTATCAACCGCTTACTGCAACAAAACGCTTCGTAACGCATACTATATTTCCCACGCTGTGCCTTCATCAACGAGAAGTTCGACATTTTGCGGGATGCTTAAAAAAAACTTTGTTATTTCCTGCGCTGCATCGATGACGTTTGGGAAAAGCTTTTTCTTCCACCCACTCCAAACATAAGGTCCACAAGTTTTCGCTCGTTGAAATAAACCAATAGAAAATATTGCTCCAGATCAGCAAAGGGCACGGTCGTAATCTTATTTCTTTCTCCACCCCGGTCCGGTAGTACCATCCGATTGCTGGCACACGAGGATGAGATTGTTTTTTTTTTTGCTTCCCAACTGCTACCGGGCAACTACATCTTTGAAGGAACGGTTTTTCCGTTTCTTAGATACCTTACCCAATTGAGGTTATGTACCGATAGTGTACCACAGAAAAATGTTGCACAAGGTAACCGCTTTCAACTGAACTGGTCCAGACAGAAGCGGAAATAATAGTAATAGCGGAAAAAAGAGCGAAATAAAATGGCGAACAAATCGGTGAATGAAACAAAAACCAAAACCAAGGTAGCAATCTTGCGATTCGTACATTATTTAAGGAGATTTGGAAACCTTCCTATTTGCTTCATATTTCTTTTTCCCGCGTCGTGAAGAAACAAGCTCCAACCATTAGCTAGGCATCCGGACAGCAGTAATTGTGCGGTACGATGCACAGCGAAGGTGAGGCGCCAGAATTGGTTGCTTTATTGCATCTTCTGTCGGTTCCGGAGTACACTACAGTAGAAGCGCAACGGAAAGTGTAAGGAGCGAGACAGAAAAGCTCTGGCCTCGGAATCTAAAACGATCTCAAATGCACCCTCAACATGCGCTCACACACAAACATACCCTTCGAAAGGAGGCCACCATGAAGGATGGTAAACGAGCTTCTTGGGGTTGGGTTTTGCTAGTGGTTTGGAAATCATAAATTCCACCACCAACACACATACGCGTATAGCCACACTATCGAGGAGGGAAAATGGCACTTTCTTCCTTTCTGCATCGATCACCGACCGAGCGGGGAATGCCGCAAAAGTCGCGTAATTTAGTTTCGCTAAGGTGATAAAAATGTTTTAATGGGAAATTGCAATCTGCAAAGTGAGGATAGCAACGGCGAGGACGCGAAACGATTTATTAACTGTCAGCAAGATTTTCGGTCGATTATCCGAGGTATTCGCCATCGGGGTAGATCACGAAGGTGTTTCACGTTTTTCCCCTCCATTTTTTATATTAATTGTGAGCCTTTTTCATCGAAATATAGTTTAATATGAAAAGAAAATTTTCAAATCACTTTAAGCCATTTTCGTGATGGCAAAATGTAATTTAAATAGCAGTTTACCTTCCAAGCAAAACGCGAAAAAATCATTGTAAAGCCGATTAAAAAATGGACCCATTTCCATCTTGCGGTTAACCTTTTCCCATTCCGGTCTTTACTCAGAGCAGGCCGCATGGGTATGCAGGCAGGGTGTAAGAGTGAAGGTTGGCGAGTTTTTGTGGAAAAAATCCTAACAAATTGTCGCTATATTTCTTCTGAACCCGTGGTACCCGTACCATCGGAACTGGTACAACAACGCTATTTGCATACGAAAGTACTTCCGACCACTCGGTTCGTTCCTTCCCATCTCAACATAAGCAACTGTCAACATGCAAAAGGGGCGATAATGAGACACTTTTACCAGCAACAAAGTTAGTTCCACTGCCAGCTATGTGTGTGGGTATGTCCTTTCAACCCCTATATGAGCTTTTTTGCACACATTCATTTTTCATGGCGCTTTGAATCGTCTTACAGGATCGTGGTTTGCAAAATGGCCCACACGTGGCCCTGTGGGTGTGTATGTACGGGGACGTCTTGCAGGCAAAAGAAAGAAGAGGAAAAAAATGCTGTTTACATGTTTCTGTACCTTTTCTAGCCATGCTGCTGTGGGGATGTTATAAAGTGTCTACGTGCGGTTTCCGGCTTCCCAAGCGTAAACATTATTTTTCACAGCCTCACATGGTAGCCATTATTCTATGCTGCTTAGTAGTAGCAAGTTGCTCGTTTTGGTGCTTCGGTACACTGCCCAAAGCTGAAGGTTTTCTTTACAATTTTCTCAATTTAAGATGTTCATGTTTTTAAATTCCCTGTCCTTTGATGAATGCCCCTGGTATAAGCCATGTTATGTTACGGCAATAGAAAAAGGACATGTGATTATTCGATTAATTTTCTTACAGACGTGATAAAGCGTACACTAAACATATTAAAACTAATTTATAATTATTTTTATTTAATTATTTATTATTTATTTATTTATGACGACCTCTGTGTCGTCATATGCCTTCACATTTTTCATAAAAACAATTCAAGGGAATCAGTACCAGTAGTGATAAAGGGTTTCGAGAGGACGTGACCTCGGGACTCGTCTCAATTGGGGGACTTCAATGTTGTGCCAATTCCTGGTAGGAGATAACAAACTAATCTCAGATAAAATCCGCTTTATAGCTTTGTTACTGAGAAGCATTATTTTTTTTTAATATGTTAACCCCAAACTCATGCATCAATTATGTCTCTATGGAAGCAAAGTCCTAGCTACACATGAAAAACCTTTCGCTGGTTAATAATTGATTACTGCCAACCTTCAGCTGGACACTAATATTTCATGTATCGTCATGCTAACTTGAGGCTCCGTTTGGCAATATTCGCTCCGCTCCCATCCGGTCAACTCCATACTTCATGCTAGCTTTGGTTGCAGTGATCACTCACAAATTGCTACCCCACCCCACCAAGTTCGTCTTCAGCCTTCGTCTCACTACTTGCACCTTCATTCTGTCCCTAATGGAGAAGTTTTACGTTCTAGGCCATCGGGAAGTTTCTTTTTTATCGGGTCAGTGTTTCTCTTCTTGTTCTTGTATTTTTGTGCGATGATCTGCGAAGGCAAACAATAATTGATTCAATCGGCATAATGCCTTCGGACTAATCCGTAAAATTATTTATGACAGTCATCACCACCACCATCGGCTGGCAGGTCAGCTTTAGGGGACAAGATGCTGCATTGAGCAGAAGGAACAGAACAAAAAAAATGAAAGACCCACTGATCACCATCATCGTTCTCCCGCGACAGAGGGATGACAACATTGGGGTTGGAAGGAGAACAGCAACGTGGAGCAACACTACACTAGTGGCCATGTTTTCTCTACACCTCCTCCGGACAACGTATTCTCTGTGTGGTCGATTCTGGGTCGATTGAAATCCGATGACCGTAATGTGTCCGTGTCGGTTCTTCGATGGTCAGGCTGATGTCCCGCTCTGTCTCTCACGCTGCGACACACATTTGAAGAAGAACGTTTCGGAATGAATGGAAGCTTTTCACAGAACGATTTTCTTTGGCTTTATGCACAAACACAGCACGACACATTGTGCACATGAGTATGCTTGAATGTGCGTGCATGTGTGTGTGTGCGCGCGTTTGTGTGTGTGTGTATGGTACAGTATAGAAGACTGATAAGGAAATGCTGCCATCATCAATAAAACTGAAATCCAATTAATTATGCTCACATACCTTCTCGTCCGTGGGGCGAATAGGGAGGAGACCAAATGATATGGCGCGGAGAGCTGATGGTTCGCTCAATGGAAAATGAGAATCGTAGGGATTTGTTTGATAACATTTGTCATCGGTGACATGTTTTTCGTACCGTCGCATTATTCGTGTGTGTTCATCTCATCTCGTGCTTCACTCATCAAATGTCGAGGAGGGGATTTTCGTTTATTTTTATTTTTTATTTTTTTCCCCTCCCAAACTATTATCAAGGGTACATTTTAGTATGTATTTGAAATCGTAAAGAGGGAAACTGTTTATCACCCAATAAATCTCTTAACCTTAAAAAGTCTAAAAATATGTAAATATATGTAAATTATTGTCCTATCCTTGTACTCCCCAATGCAAAAGATATAAAAATCAATTTTAAAACCACAAAAAACAAAGGCTGTAAATTACTACCAAACGATTTGTGATTCTATGCCACTTTTATTACACTACCAAACACCCAACACTAAAAGCGCCTGGAAAAGCTTGCCACCCGCATCAATAAAAAGCGGTTGGCTCTTGTTTTGTGAAACGTATCCTTTAAACCCGTGGGATGGCGTTAAAGGCGAACGCGTTCCGCTTACGGGTAGCATAAATCATCTACGATCTGACCTAGAAAACTGGAAATCACTCTCACTGGATTCGCTCTGTCCCACACACTTTTTAAATCCTATAAATTGCTCCCGGAGCTAATCGAATCATTGTCAAACCGGAAATGGTTGTTCAACAATCCTCTTAATGGTTTTACGACCTTTCCGATACGAGGCGACGATGGAGTGGAAGTGATGTGCAGCAAAGGGGCGTGTGAGGATTGGTTGTTGTTCCTTTTTTTATCGCCCTACCCTAGGGCTCCTACTGTCACTCCTTAATCATCCCGGTCCCGGTACCCGGTACACAGACGTACCCTTTCTGTTACCTAAGATGCTTAGACATTGGACTGGCGTTTGAAGTTTGTTTTGGTCGCCCAAGAGATAGACGAAGATTTTTGTACATTTTCCAACCCCATTCTGTTCGCATTTTCCGGTTCTACCACACAACCACCAACACCACCCGGTGCGTATGTGTTGGTACTCCAACAGCAAGACAACGGCACGCGTTGATGCGGTGCATGTTTCAGGAGAAACGATTTACACCCCCGTGTGGCTCGTTTGCTGTACATGGGAAAACATTAGGCCCCAAAATGGGTTGCGGATGGACCGAGAGCGAGAGTATCTCGGAAAAGGAGTCGCAAAAGTAATATAATGTCTCGCTAGGATCATGTTTTATGGGCACAGGGCCCTGCGATCGTATATCAAAGCAATACTTTACCGTTTCTCGTTCACGTTAAGGGAAATTCTGTTTGGCTAGCGTTCGCGTGGCACGGTCCGCGTAGAAACTTCATACGCATCGAAAGAAAGTGAGCTGCGTTACTTTGCCAAAGAACAAACAGCACACAGCTCGGCGAGATGAAACAGAAAGTGTAGAGGAAAAAAACGAAGTAAAACAAAAAAATCTCATACCGTTAAACGACATGTTCTTGTCTCCGTGATCGGTACGACATGTTTATTATTTATCCGGTCTGGGAGACGAAAAACGAAGGAAATATGAAACGCACTGCTGCTACTTCTTGTGCCGAAGTATGATTGTTTGAATTTGCATGCTGAGCTTTTTTTTACTGTTTTCTCTTTCGTATTTTGTTGCTCTTTTAACATCTAAATGTAGCTCCTATTACTCGCAATACTCTTTGCAAAACCCACACAAAAGGTTATACTAAAACTCTTGCACAAATCATGTGGAAAACGTTTCATATTGATGATTTTTTGTTGTTGTTGTTAATGTTGTCCCTCTCACAAGTACGGACACACCACTACGGCTGTCACTGTCGGTTGGAGCATGAATTTGATGAGCAAATAAAGCACACACACACTTTTATTACATTCCGGAGGCGCTTCTGTCGATCATTGTGGTGGCAAAAAAGGGGTTAAGAGGACGCCAAACGTTCTCTCGTTGGTTCCGACTGTGGCAAACAAACATGGCGCGGAAAAGTACCAACAGCGAAGAAAAGTAAAAAGGGAAAAACTTACCCACCCCGTCCATCTTTTTTTGCGTATAATCGTTTTTCCAATATTGCGGTTTGACTTTTACGACCATTGGTGCTTTTTCGTCAGCAAACCATCCACCTCCACTTTAAACCCCCGGGAGTCCCGGGCACCAAACGAGTCAATACATTTGTCAAATGACGCTCGGCGAAAAACGTGCTCCCGGGTGGTAATTGCAATGGATGCTGCTTTTTGTTGTTGTCTATCTCACTCCCTGTCATTCACGTGAGATGACTTTGCCAGTGTGTCTTTGCTCTAATAAAAGGTGCCAGCCGACGGGGTAGAAGGATTTTTATTTAACCAACCCGAGCGAGTACAGAATGGGCAGTAGCAAGAAAAATAAAACAGGGAAAATCGTCATGTGGACGTGCCTGAGAAGGAAAATAACTGTATTTAAAAGCTGATAGCCGTAGCGTGGTGCGAACGATCCTCTCTAAACCCTAATGCCAATTGTCGTTTGGGTACGTGAAAGGATTTTGGACGACAAAATGGCCGACCAATAAGAAGAAAACCAACAATTGCACGTAAAAATAAAGGCGCAGGACGATCTTGAGGTGACAAGCCCGTGGCGTCAATAGCGACGCGAATGGTAATGAAGTAATTTGCCGTCTGGGAGATATTTTCACGGATGAATCTTCGATGAGAAATCTCTCTCGGGTGCTGGCAGAAGATGTGGACTCATTAAGTGAAAAGTTATGCTTCAATGGGCAAAATGTTGGGCAGGGAAGAAATTGGAGCTGGAATTGCAGACGTGCTTTTAAAGCGGGGAATTACAATAATATTTCTGCTCATTCGTTTCTGTGAAACTATCGTTAAAGTCCTAGTAGTTGTCAAAGAGAGAAAACCGATTATATAACAATGGCATCCTTTATTTTCGAATCCAACGCACATTCCAACCTCTGAAGGTAGTACAAAACTGATCGAATCAAAGCCAAAAACATGACATACTCTTGACAGGGTACACTATATGTGCATGGGCAAACATAATTTCGTTTGCAAGCCAAACAAGGAAAGAAAAATTGGAGTTTGCCCAACGCTTTCATGCGCCGGTTGAAGAACAACATTTTCTCTGAACCCCAAATGGGAAATCTATGTCCTTGTACACGTTGTTCCCTCGATTGCAAAAGAAGTGCTAAGAAGAATAAATCAACGTTAATGATTTATGATCTCGGAACGAGTTCCTTTGCCTGCGGAGGCGACCCGTTTGAACGTTACCGGCGGCAGCAGCAGCAGCAGCTATGGAGAGATGAGCAAAATTAAGCAGAAGGAAAACATTATGCTGAGTGAAGCGGGGAAACACCGACGAACATACCATTGATAGAAACGTTTGTTCACGGACGGCCCGGTGCGCGGAGGATGAAAACCGATGGGGTTGTCCTTCTGCTTGGAGATGTTGTGTATTTTATCAAATTAAAAGGATCTCGCTTCCATTAACTCGCCAGCTGAGTGGGTAACGGTTAACGCAAGGTGGTGTCCTACTGGGAGCAAAAGTTGGCAGAACCGAAAAGCCCGAAGGCAATAATTGAAGGACGCACGGATTCGGCCGAGCGTCTTCGACGTCAGAACACGGCGCTCTGCTACATTGGTCGGGCGGGCCGACCCCGGTCATGCTCTATTTGGCGAATCGTCCGAAAAAAGGAGTCCATTAAGGTGGAATGAATTCATTCATAATTCATTCGCTGTAAAAGTGACATTGCGCCCCGTCTTTTCGAACGGCTAATGGTGCCGGAAGGTTGCTGGACAACGCCGTCCGACAGACACTGCTAGAGTGCTCCTCCTGGGATCATGGAGGCAAACACTAAACTCCAAGTCGGACCGGAGTACCTGAACAGTTGCGCACTTCATCAAGCCGATCGAACTTGTAATGGGAGATGTTGAGTCGATTAGCCAGTAATGTGGCCTTTTCACTCGAATGCCCTTGAGGTGTAGTGGAAAATTATGTTTCAATTTGCAGGTTTTACTGTTTTTTTTTTTTCTGGAGCCGACAAATGACTGCTTCTTGGAAACCATTGTGCTTACAGTATCTTCTCATTTAGCACTACTCAAATGACAAACAAAGTATCCAACTTCCAAAACAGCAAGAGAGATGCGAGGTTAGTAAGAGATACGTAACAGTTTTTGGTTATAATTTTTGCTGATTGTTACGATCCTTTCACCATGGTGAATAATATGACCAACGACATGGTTCGGGTTTATTTTATGCACTGCTAGAGCCGGTTTTATGTTTCCTCGTGTGTCTTCCTTCGTTGCTTTGCCGTTCGTGATATTGACGTGTTGCAACACATCATCATAACTCCCGCCACACATTGAACGGCGAAGACAAAGACGCTAACGGACTACGACGGCGAGGACGTGGTTGTAATAGACTCTCCGATTCTTCGCCCGGTTGTGTGACTGCAAGGTTCGTTTGTAAAGTCATGTCACGTAGTGCAATGTATGGTAATATCATTTCCTGTAACATGCCATCTCGTTTCGGATTCCATTCGCCAGCCATCACATGCCAGTGGAGAAGCGCCACGTGGTAGAAAGTTACCAAGTTCGAATGGGAATGTGAACATATGTGTTTGGTCGAGCGAAACAGGTGTGTACTAAATATTTGCATTTTTTTTTCAATGAAATTTTTGTGCTGGCTGAGTAGAACAGTCTTGGGAAGTATTCTTTATTAGATTATACCTCCTAACACCTTAAATTAACCACCTTTGGTAATAGGTGTCAATATTGTGTCTTACTCCATTTATTTTCTAGACTCTGTAATCCCACAGGAACGTCTAGACGTAGACATTCAGTAGCTGACACCACATACTTGCTGCTAATGCGTACACCACTGTAGCACAAGCAAAAGAAAACCCGCTCATTCCGCTCGTACGACCCATCGATCGGTTCCTAAATGAAACTCAAAAAACACACTTCTTTCCCTTCGGTCTTACGTGACAGACGCTTGCGAGACGATGGTTCAAGCCGATTTCACACCTGTCCTGTCCTCCTAAAAGCCAACATGACTTGCACCCGCAGCGAACGCTAACTAACTTTTCGCACCCCGAAAAGCACCCGTCAATCAAATGGTTCATCTTGTCAGCAACTGTACGTGAGTTCTGCATCACACACCATTTTTCTTCCCGTGTAAGTGATACATTTCATTATAGGGAAATTGTTGGCCGTACCACACGTATTTGTACATGTGTGTCAATTTTACAGCAAAGTCAGATACAGCGAAGTAACTGTTGATTAACAAACGGGTAAAAATGTGCACCAGGAAGTATAATTACTTCGGCTGATGGAGTTCATTACCAATCATGGCTCGTGTAATATGCGCCGGATAACCGAATGGGATTACAATTTGCATTAAAAGCATTCACCCTGTGGGTAAGGATACTACCGGTGGTCGAGGAAACAAAAGAATTGCCTCAAACAAGCTTCAAAGCAACACGAACAAGGAAATAAGCAACGGATGCGAATACAACAATAAAGAAAACAAAACATCATCAGAACTCTGGTTGGTTGGTACCATTTTCCACACCTTCGCGGCCTTCTGTCCCGAGGCGAAGGAGAGAGGATCTTTGCGTGCAAAAGTTTTCTCATTTTTCCCTCATTTTATTTGTTGTGTTTTCGTTCACCTTACTACACCTTACTGCCCAACGGTTGCGCCTTCTGTTTTGGTTCGAATGCGGCTGCTGCGGTGCGTGCATTATGCTGTGTCCTTCTGCTGGTTGGTTGTTGTACACCGTCGTCTTGTGCGCACTGGAACGCCCGAATGTGTCCTTGAGTCCCCAAGGGTTGGTTGTTACAATTTCCGCCTTTTATGGTAGTAAAATTATATTATTTTCCATTTTGCTTTTTTGTTCCTCGCATTTACTTCCTTTCTACGAGAACTTTCATACTTTTTTTCGTTTGGTTTTCTCTTTCCCTTTCATTTCTCTGCAGGGCATCCTAACCAGCGTCGATTCATGCTGCGTTTCTAAGAATCATTCGCATTTCTTTTCGTGTTTTTTTATTGTTGTTGTTGTTTGCTTTCCCACATCACTTTTCCCCTGTTGTTCTGACGTTGTTTTCTATCACTTTTCTGTTTTTGGGTTTTGCATTTTCCCACTGTCCCCGGTGCGTTTTTGCGCAATCTCCTCGGTGGTGGTACACACTTTGACAAGTCCCCTGGTTCTCATAAACGTCATCCCTGAGAACCACCGTATTTTCCCTGCTGTTTTTTTTTTCTCTTTTCCTTCTGCAGACTGTCTGAACTCTGTAGCTACCGCAATAAGATGGACAGAACTGACAGTTTTCTTTTAACATGCTAAGAAATTGTAACAAAAAAACAGCACCTGAAAGTGTGTAAACCCATAACAACAGCAAAAACCGAAACAGAATAAGCAGCAAAATAATTTTCCGATGTAGAATGGCGAAAAAAAACACGAAGACGTAACTATCACAAAACAGGAAAAAGTACGAAATACACGTAATACAGCAGCAGTAAAAAGCAAAACTTTGTAATAAATTCATCTTTACAATAGGAAAATGCTTCCCTCTTTGTTTCACCCCAAAGCCCACGAAACAACAAGGAAGACGAGGTAAGGTTTTTCATCCTCTTTCCTCCTAGCCTTTATTGCAAATAAAAGAACGATACGAACTTATCCAATCTGAAGTCTACGGGTGTCATCGATCGAACACCTTTCGACGGCTCAACAAAAAATGGAAATAAAACACTCACCGAGTGGAAAATTGAAATTTGAATAATGTGCTGATAATAAACAGCACCGGTACCGGTGCAGTCCAACATTTTCACCCTTTTTCCTGGAGCTTTCCTTTTTTATCCTTGATAATTTTGCCCATTGCAAATGTGTCTACAAAATGAACTCAATAAGCTAGTGCAATCGGGTGGGATGAGAAATAAAGAAAAAACTCGCAACTTCTATTCAATTAGGAACAGCATCGTTTCGTACAAGCTACCGGACCTATCGATCCATATGTTTTGGATAGTTTTTAACGTAGTGTTTTTTTTGCGCTTCTTTCATCAACATAAACTTTTCGGAAACATTCTTTATCATAGAACCGGATAGTTTTCGAAACGGCATAATAACGAGTTTCATCGGAGAAAAATCGAGTTATGTGCTTCTACTGAATGGCAAACTCGGCTCTAAACGGCTTCAGCTATTGCAATAAAAAAAAATTATATATATGTACAAAAACTGGAGTAACTTTATCAAAGAAGAAAATTGTCCTGCCGTTCTAATCTATATTTCATCGTACTACTCTGACAAGCGTGCCGTATGACGGTAGGATGTGCTGACCTACAGAAAATGGCACGCCGTTTGCGAAACGTGAACACTCCGATAGCAAACGACACAACTTTAGCTGCTCTGCTAAAATAAGAAGAACTGTTCCCTAATTGGAAAATTTACAATCAAACAGCAAGAGACTCCGGGGCATATAAAGTGGACTACGTGGGCATGTGTGTTCCTTTCAGAGCATCGGTTGATGATAAAATGGCAGAAAATTTAATCAATACTCGAAAACCTCTTCAACTTGCCAATAATATCCACCGATCCACCGATGTTATTGAGTTTGTGTGCCCGGTTCTGCCGGCCGTGTGCGAAGGCTGTCAGCCTTTAATTATCATCATATCTCCCATTTTCCGCCCTACATATGATGACACCGATGAACGATGAACTTTAACCGTCTTTTGGCAGCGACGGACACAGGGGACACGTATCAAGAACGGATCCCGTTTATCCTTTAAGCGATTGGGAATTGGGAAAGACACACTCGGAAAGGAAAGGCACAAACAACACTTTGCCAAACGGCAGCCATCGAGATGATCATCATCTTACGGACGACTCTTTATCCTTTTCGCTTCATATCGTTGTCTAGCACTGGCGGGTGAGTTCCTGCTGCTGCTATAGCCCCAAAGAAGACTGCTGCACATTGAAGAAAAGGAAGCAAAAATGTTAGCTACCCGGTCCAAGTTTCGCTTTTCCAAAACCGGATCGTTTTCTTAACTAAAGCTTGTTTCCTACTCGGAACACTGAAGGACTTTTCGCCAACGAGCGTTCGCTTCTATTTCCACTCATTTAGTTGTTGTTCAGAGTTCCGACCAAACCACCATGTACATCTTCACCCTGCCTCGCTGCCACGATGTTCCCCACGGTGGGTTTGTGTGGTTCAATCACAGGCTAGCACTTCTGTAATCTTCACTCCGTTCGGTGCAAGAAAGTTGAATCACTGGAAGCAAATGCCGAAACAAAAAAAAGCTCATCCTGAGATACTCGCTCCAGAAGGAAGATGCGCCAAATGGGTGGTGGTGGTAATGGTCGGGCGGCACTTTCTTGAGCATCATGTTGTTAATTGAAATATTTGCCTTAAATCCGCTGCGGCACTGCTGTTACTGCTGTTTCTATACGCTGCACGGGCTTCTGATGTGTTTGGGAGTGTGTCGTCGTCTTCCTTTGCACAACACCCAAAACCCTGGCTGTCGCACGCCTTTCCCTCAACGATGTCAGTAAGTCAGCTTCGATAGCATAACCGCACCGACACAGCCAGAAAGCTTCCAACCAAAGAATGTAAGTACGTTTTCCATTGCATCATCATCGTCATCATCAGCATCATGGTTGTTCGTTGTCGTCGTCGTCCCGGTTTGTCATCAACATCAGCTTGATCTAAAGCACAGTTTGCTTCCTGCTGGTTAGGAAGCTAGAAGTACAGAGCATTTGACTACTGCCGCCGGTTACTGAAGTAGTTTTTCCCAACGTTTTTCCGTTCATCGTCATCGAAGTTAAGATGAGACATGTCGTCTTGCCGTGTTGATGTTTTGACGCAAACCGTACTTCCGCTTGCGGTGTTCCGATTTCCTTTCCCACCTAGAGCTGTCTCGTGCCATTAGCATCTGCCATTAACGGTGTGAAACCAAATGACAACTACATGCATATAGCACTCCGATGGGAGTGTAAGGTAGTCTGATAACACACAGCTTTTTTCTCAAACTTTCCTATCACACAAGAATATTGCATCATCATTGGCTTTTAAAAGCAGAGAAAGTAGTATTAATCTAGCAAGAATACCAACAGTACTTGTTGATACAAAAGGTGTATCTGCAGCAACGTTTGCAAATCTTACACCACGAATACCCGATTATTGTAATGCACTAGTTATTAACTATTTCGTCGTACTTTAAAAAACTAGAAGTCCTTATCCGTAGTTACAAATGAAGTATTTAGGAAAAGATGCAAAAATAACTTCATTTGAATATATTCGATTTTAGTTCTGGGTGTCAGAGGTGTCACTAATGACTGAGACTAGAAACATTTAATAATTCGTCAGCCGATTGCGATGTGTGCATGAGGTGGTATGATGGAGTATGAAACAACTTTAAAAAGTGATTTGAATCAAGAATAGCTGTAAACTCCCAATTATTCAATGGAACAAATTATTATTTTTTTGTTCTAGCATTTAACTTTCAGGTTGCATTTCAAGGAAAAAAAAAACTTCATTCAAACCTTCTTAACCGAAAACGACATTATTTTGGACGCACACAATACTGAATACACGTACCATAACCGGTACCGAAGCAAATCGAATCAGCATCAGTACTTTCCTCATCATTGAAAGTTAAATTAGAACCCTCTCGGAGTATGGCTCAGCAGGCACAAACACACATACCCTCCGCTGCTGTACAAATAATCTTTACATATTCCCACAACCTCTAACAATACCGCTCGTGAAAACCGCCAAATGCAAACGAAGCCAAGCCAGTAAGTGTATGAGCACGTTCGAATGGAACCTTTGGGTAACATTATTCCTAGCCGCGCTCGGAAAAAGGGATCCAGTTCCAGCATACAAACCAACCCCCCACCCACACACACACACACAAACGTAGCAAGAGCAGGATTGGAGACTTTTATGTACCTTTGCTATGCTATCCGCAAAGTGTGGCCGCCATACTGCCGCTGCTTGGGTGTTAATATTCATTAACCCAAACACATTTGACGGTACTTTTGGATGGTTTCATTCGAACACATTCTACTGGTGTGGAATTGCCAATGGATGTGCACAAAGCAACACGGAGCAAGCGTGTGCCGGTTGTAAAATGCTGCACAGCCATTTAAACAGCCGGCAAGTGGAACCCGAGTACGGTTGCTGTGGGGACACGCACGGAAACATAATGACACCACGGAGAGAACGATTGCCGCAGCATCTTTGGTGGGTGAACGAGGCACGCTACATGCTTCTTTTATCGGTCTAATTTCACCATGCGAAACGCTTCGGAAAGCTATCTCGGCTTGACGTATCGTAGCACGGCTTTGCTCTTTGCAATCGGAGGTAACGTATTGATCGGTTAAGATTCTTCACAATGAAGAGTAGAAGAAGCAATGGTTTCCCATTTTTAGTCGTACAAGACGAGTGTTAACATCGCGTCGAGTGGAATCCACCTGTGCTGGTGTACGCTTCCGTTGTCAGCTTGTTTTTCCAATCCGAGCCCACAATCGGAAAGCTCATATGTTCGACCGGTCCGACTTTATAACGCCTCGGTAAACCTTCATCTGCCGTGTTCCGGGGGCTCATCATCAATCAGCAAATCGGCTCGAGAAAGGATAAACAGTCTCTTGCACTCGAAAAGACGAAGGAAGGGTGCGTATACCAAGGACCACCCAATCATGGAAATTAATTTCTCTAATGGATCGAAAGTTTCTCTCCCGATCTGTTCCAGCTGAGGCCAGGAAAAATCAAAGCAACGCCCAAAAAAATAAATACGGAATAAAACTCCTCGGGATGGGTTATTATAAGAGTAAGTAGGAGGATGAAAATAGTATAAATTGGCATGCTTTTGACGCTCCTTTTTTCTGCTTCCATTTTGAACTGCTTGGTCTTCTTGGGATTCTAAAGTTCTTCCCATTACGGGGGGAAGGACTAAGGTATCCGGGCTTGCTGTGTAGTGGTGGCTTTGTGTGTATTTGTTTTCATTTTCCTCTCTTTTCACACCCACCACAGTAGGTTTGCGGTTTATAGGTAGAATTGGAAGTGGAACGTTTGTGTTTCAAAAACGGGCAACACATAAATCAATTTACCCATCCACACACACACATTCACACACACACAAACAAACAGAAAGATAAGCGTTTAAACAAACAAAAAATACGCAATTTGGTATCAACATTTCCCACCCAAAAGCAAAAACCCACGAGAACGAGCGTACAGAAGTGGATCAAATTTTCCGCCAACACCGGTTCGAGGGTGCTTCCTCTGCTTTGATTGCGGACAGTAGTGTAGTAGCAGCAATCGATTGATTGTGGAAGAACAGCTTGTCTCGATTGCCTGCGCAATTTACGTCCAGGCCAAAAAAGTCAAGAAAATCATCATTTGTGAACCATTTTCACCAGTTTCATCACACCATTTCATGCCTTGGTGAATGATGAGGCTCTCGGCGTATATACCTTCCATTTTCTTTTAGTTTTATTCCTTTTTTGGATGAATTCCTGAGAAAGTGGGTTTTCTTCCCATCGTTAGCTTGTTTTGTTGTTGCATAAATGCAAACCGTACCCACGCGACGGAAGCAGCAGGCAAAAGTAAATATTTTGTTTCGAAGATTTTGCCCAAAACTTTAGCGCTATCCCACCCTCCATTGTCACTCTTTTCCCCTTACCGAGGGAAAACACACCAGATGGTATAGTTTTTCCCACAGTTTTCCGCTTCATAGTGGGCCAAGAAACAAGTCTTGTAGCAGGCGATGTTCGAGGTTTCTGTTTTTCCTAGCTTCGTTCCTTTTCTGTTAGTGTCTGTGTGTGGGAAGCCCCTTCACGTCTTAACCTATTTTTTGTTCGTTTTCTTTTGGGATTTTTTGTTGATGTTCTTGTTCCAAAAAAGAAAGCTTTGCAGCATTCTTCCAGCCGTTCGACCAGAAGGAGGATCGAATAAAGAAACTATTTCCAGCGAAATCGATTCGAAAGATGGCGGGTCTCGCCGTTGCTGGAAAACCTTCAAACTTCAACCACCCAATCATTTCCATTCTTTACCTTTCGTGAAAAAGTGGCCGAATATATAAAATCTTTCACCCTGCCCATCCTTCCCCCACCGTGTGGCCTCTACACGGTTTTCCGCTTTTCCACGTTGGTGCAAAATCGATTCGGAAAATTCGGCACCCGCTCGGATGCGCTCGAGCTGAAAAATGGCCGCACAGCAAGAAGCGTTTCATCTGCACGATTCTCCTAACCACCATCACCACAACACGAGAGGTAGGCGTCGGGTCGTCGAGTTGGCATTCGGAAGGAAGAGATTTATTTGTCTGTTAAGTTGAAAGTTTTCGTGAGCACGGGAAAAACCATCGGCCCGATTCTGACGAGGCTTTCCTTTCCCAATCGGGTTCCCTTTGGTGTTTCCTTCCCATCGGAAACAGATTCTTTGCCATAGCGATGGAGAACATTCGGCAGATTCGCAGGTGACTGCAGTGAGTCCCGGGGGCAGAAGAGCACCCCCTCCGTGGGGGTCGCACGGAACAACCAGGGACAAACTTTTTAGCTTGCCTGTCGTGGTGGCTTACGGATGTCGTCGGTATGCGTTCTGGATGCACCCAAAAAAAAAAGCGACCGAAAGGATTTATGCTTCATTTCTCTACCAGTTTGCTACCGCACTTCGTCATACACATAAAATCCGATGCATCGTTGCCGAGCGTTTGTGAGAAATAGATGGTGGGTAGTGACAAAGGCGATAGATGGAGAGGAATATAAAATTGTGAAAAATGCTAAAACGGAGACACTTCCGCTTTGCATTGGCATAATAATAACGGATTTGACTAAAAGCTTTCGTCAAAAAGGGCTTCCCTGTGGCTTCCGTGTCACTTACCAGTGCGGGCGGTGACACGTTTGATGTTGCTTCTGAGACCTTGTGTAGGACGCTTATTTTTCGATCAAAGAAATGATTTATGACGTACCTGAAATTAAAAAGGAAATATTAAGAAATGTTAGCAAAATGTGCATGTTTATATAAGTAGCTGGAAATATTCTAAATGTTTAGTAATACGCCAATAGAGACTTTTTTTGCTAATTCGTTTAATTAATATATTTTAATTAGTACCATTTTAATCCTTTCGTCAAATTCCGAGCATGCGTTTTTCTCTCTGATTGATTTGATTACTATAGCTTTGATTAATATAAAACAGCTTTTCCAGTTTACGATTTCGAGTCATTATCAAATAGAGCATCGATTTTCTCCTTAAACCACCATTTTGCTTAAATGTTTCCATGCTCTCAATTCACGTCTCGAGCAAGGGAAAGTTTTTTTCCTGGGCAGACCTATGTTTGAAATAGTTCACAACCTCAAAGCACACAGCACACACTACTATACGGTAGGTTTTATTGTTTGGAAACGCAATTGTCCCCCTAACCGGTATAGCACGGGATGGAGCAGCAGGTTTAAAAGAGCATTTGCATTTCATTCCGTTTTTTATGTGCTTCGAATGCAAAGGACAATGGGTGATGAAACTTCGGTGAGGATGCATCTCCGAAAGACGTTCGCCTTGAGCCCAGACCGGAATAAACGAAGAAAAATTGCGATATTATTCATGGTTGGTGAAAAAAGCTAGACATTTTCGCTCTGTGAGACCCTTGCAATACGTCTAACAAACTGCACACTGCGCCTTCAGCAGCCAGACACATGCAAAGGCTGACGAAGATGGAAGAATGATTTGATACAAACACACACACAGTCATGAGGGAACACACATGGGAGGAAAATGCCCTCTTTTCAGCCTTTCGGGCGATGCGACTACTTCCGACTGGCGTTTGTGAGCTCGAACGGGTAGCGAATTATTATTTATGCCCACACATAAGAGCACATTTTGAAGCGAACCAAAAAAAAACTAGACAAAAATAGTGCAAAAAGTTGGAAAATGTGCAGAATTAAATTCATATTTCTAGATTAGACGCGCTGTTTGCTGGAAACATTATTTCTGCTACCCTGCGCTAGTGCTTGCCTACCTTCAGGCGCTTTCAGCATTGCTCTACCAATTTCGGCTGTGCAGCATACGTTGCATGCTCACGCTGGAAAGGGGGTGAGAAAACGCATCCCTTAATATGAGAAAGGAAAATTTACAAGCATCACAACACTGTGTTTGTTTCTCTTTTATGGTGCTTTTTTGTTGCTGTTGCTTTAACCGGCAAGAGGACACACTCGGTTGCTTATAAATAAGCTACAACATTTTATGCTCCAACCCAACCCAACAATTGCAACGGGTGCATAGGATGGGAAAAGTTGTTTCTTTTAATCCCCCAACAGACAGAGGTGAACGAGAAAACTTCACTGCATATGGCATGTTGTTTGCGGAATTATCCAAAATTTGGTACTTTTCTAACTACATTTTTTACACATTCAGGAACGTGTCAAATGATGATGTTTGGTAGAATAATTTTTGGATTCTAGAAAATAAAGAAATAATGAGAACCTGTTATGTTCAACCAAGCGTTTGGCGATGAGATAATTTTCACTCCGAACAAGAGATTTTCTATGGATGTACGATTTGAAAGGAAACAATAATAAGAGGAAATCTCGCTTTACACTTCAGCATAATTTGCTGAGTTCTTTCAGTTGAAAGTCATACGTACGTGAATATTTTGAAATATCGACCACATATTGCAAAATTGTTATGCTAGGCATCATTACGGCCCTGAGACATCCATCAATACAGGATACTTAACATTCCAAAATAAGAAATTCATTCGCTGACGCAATTTGCGGAGCATTCAAATACCTATCAAGTGATTCGCCGTTGCCGAGCAGCAGCCAACCCACCGCAATATATTCCAAACCATCGCTGCAAAGGATAACGAATATATGCACATAATTACATGTGTTACAGCTAATTGGAATTTATTAGTTCCGTGCCACTCGAGCTCATCATCGTCATCATCATCAACATCTTCATCGGCCACAGCCTCGATCAAGGTGCGCTTAGACACATACACGGCGTACAACACATTCTTCACCCTTATGAAACCGTGAATTCTACCTATGCCTCGCAAACATCCTCTTCCCCCCATCAATCCCGCGTAAGCCACGAGAATCCCTGCATGAGTCCTTTTCCTTGGGGAATAAAATGGGATAACGGGACTGGATTTCGTGGAAAGGATAAAGAATACAGTAATTTACTCACAAACATATACACTCTCGCACGCCTCCCATGAGCTTGCATCCTATTAGCTTACCGGTAGCGGAAACTCGGTGTAGGAAGTTACAGCGTTGAGATGAACCGGAACTACCGAATGAAGAAAGAAGCTTTGCCGGCACCCTCTGTCTCGTTGGTGCGAGGAAAAGGGTAAGGTGTGAAACAGGAAAAGGACGCCACAGAAGAAAAAAAAACAAACTTAATTATCTTCTACCCAACCCCACTGCCAGACGTAGAGAGAAAGCTCATCAACGGCGTCACCTAGGCAAAATGGTGCCGGTACCGACCGGAACCTACATATCGCATAATGATATGCCCTTCGTCAGAGTCTCACACCTTGGGAGAGTTAAATCAACAACATCGCTACGATGGATGCATTTTTTCTCCTTTCCATTTTTCACCCTTTATTAGCACGTCACATCTACCCCTGGCGCATTGCGTCCTTCCGCCCCAAAACCCCAATGATGGTTCGTTTGCATCATTTCAAATTAAAATTTGCGCTAATCAGCATAACGAGTGCATTGGATGAATACATGATGGGCAATTAGTATCATGGAAGTAGAAGAAAATGCTGTAACCGTACTGTGTTAAAAAATCGATGTTTTAATATCGTTTCAGTGGCAAAATATGTAATGTGCTCAGATACGAAAATTAAATAAAATATATTAACCGAGATGGTTTGCTTTTGAAAATAGGAAGCGACTTTGTTTCAACAGCTTAATCATGTCGTTGAAATGATACAGAACCGAATATGAGCAAACCTTAACAAACTACAAATATGACTATTATAAGTGCTTTGCATTGGTAAGTTGTTACAAACATGTACGTATATCATTTCATATTTAAACGAAACAAACAAAATCAAACACACAAAGCACATGAAGTAACTCGTACACAGATTCATCGTAACACTACATACCCCAGCTACTGAAGAAATGTTCCGAATTCTTTCACTGAAAGAACATATATTTCACGTTCGCCTTCCGGTTCCGTTTTCGAGACAGCCACGGAAAAAAAGAAACATAAGCCGCGTGCCGGAAATCTATTTATAAATATGTATGGCCGAAACATATTTGCTATGTGCATTTATATGACGTATTAAAAACATTTCGCCCAACTTTTCGGACATTCGGTGGAACAGTTTGGCATTCCGACGCGTGGAAAGCTTCCGGTGAAGGTGGGTTAGGCAAGAAGTCACAAACGCTGGCGACAGTTGCTACAGCGCTCCCACAAGGGAACAGCAATGCGAGCAAAACCTCCTTTGAGTTCTCGCTGGAAGACATCTAATCGTAAGCTGCAAAGTCGTGGCCCACCATTGCCAGGGAAGGATGACTTCCTTGTCCAGTGGAACATAGCTGAGATGTCAGTTTTTAGACGTACAGATAAGTTTGGGTTTTGTAAGATTTTAAAGAACAAAACGGTTTTCAAGGCGGGATCCGACTACAAGTAGGACAAAGAAAGATTTTCAGAGCATTCCTCTTTGCATTGCCACTTCTCCAGATGTTTCCAAGCAAACAATAGTAGTGAGTTGCAATGCAGCTTCTGCAAAATGGGTTTCTATATTTAATTCCTTTCGTTTGCTGAAGAGTACATTTCTCGAACCAGGCAGTTCAGGTTGTTTGGACGACACCATTAAAGGAGCTTAAATTTTTGAGAATACTCTCGGAACATATTCCGTGCAAAATCGACATTAAGTTGGCTCTTTCATTGTAAAAATGAAAAGAAATATTTATGGACGAAACATAACGTTAAATAAAATGTAAAAGTCAAAGACCAAACTACCCAAATACAAATAAGTTAGCACGCGTCGATATAAGCCGATTTCATGTTAATATTTGTAGTGATTTCGGTGCTTCCATGTAAGTAGCCCTGGAGATTTATATAAATTTTCCCAGAATTTCGACTAATGCTTTTTAGGACTCATAACATTCGCACGGTCGTGTGACATTTTCTTCACACATGACAGGCACAAGCTGGCTTTCCGTCGTTTTTCACATTATAAGATGATCAATCAGGGTACACCTTACCTTGCAGATTCCGTGTCCCCACCGGCAGGCAAAAATTAGCCTCTCAGTCACAAATGGGACCTGTAAACGGTGTGGGACGTTAAGCACACAGACACACGTTCAAACGGACTCCATCATGAATCGGGACGACCTTCATACCTTCTTTTTCGCATGGCTGGAAAATGCGGCACACATAACGTAACCTACTTTACAGCCTCCACTGCCCGCGAATTCCTGCAGACGAGGCCCGAACGAATGGGGAACGAAAAGAAGGTAAAGTGTAACTTAAAGTCAACCGAAGCATGAATGATGCATTGAGTTGACGTTTATCACTCGGTTCAGCTGTCGTAAAGAGCGACACACACATAAAAAAGCCGACATCTAAACACACGAGATGGTTCTAATACTTTGTCTACCCATCGCAGTCGTTCGCGTAAAAATACGCTCACACAACATCGCAGCTGCTAAACCGCAGGACGAAATGTTTTCTCGTGAGAAGAAGACGCCATCACCAAATGGAACGTCAGGTTGTGTTTTGGAGGATAAGTTCAACGAACCGCGAGAAAAAAAAACGATTTGGTAGATGGTTCTGTCGTGTGTGCAGCCATTTGACGGATGGGATGGGTAGTCTGTACCAATAAGGATCCCGGGGAGTGGAAACGTTACCGTACAGAAAACGATGATGAAAGACGCACACATAAGGCTCCTGCAGACCCTCCAGGAAACCCTCAAAATATTCCAAAGTAACTATAATTGGTTTATCTTTCCGCCTGCTTCGAACGAGTTTGATCGATAGAAGGTGGCAACAATGTGTTGGAGTTTCCGGTTAGGGAAATAGTTCACCAGTGTGCACTGTTGAAGTTTTCTTCGGCAGATAAAGAAGGAAGCTTGATTAATACGGAAATATATATCTTAACTTATGTGCAATCGTAATGGAAAAATGTAACATTCGAAATGGCACAATTTTACCTCTAAAATATAAAGAAATCATAAAATTGACACATGAATTGGCTCAAAAAGCACAAATGGCAACATTTTTCATTTATCTTGGTTTGTACAGTGGGTAACATAACTTTAAGGCGACTTGTATTTCGAAAACATGTTTCATTTCCATTTTTGTATCTGGTTCAAACGTCATATATCCTTGTACAATTTACAATGCATTACATCCACCTGTTGTATCCTTGTGAGACTTTGAATATAATAAAAAAAAGATTGTCACCAGACGAGCTTTGATGCTTGTGGTTTTGTACATGTTTTTAATTCATTTTATCCTTCAAGACCTACCGAATTAAAGTATAATAAAGCGTAAAAATCTAATAGTCTGTACTCATATTTCAAAAATTCTTAAAACACTAGTCTTAACATTCACTCATTTTTTTTCTTTTCATCTCGAAGGTCCACATAGAAATGTTACGCACTGTACAACAACCGCTGAGCTATTGCCAGCAAGCCCCATTTTCCAAACGCACCGTATCAAAATAAATCATCTTCGGTTTGGTGGAAATCTTGAGCAAGCAACCACACTTTCCACAAGGCTCGACGAGGTAAAGCCCTTGCTCTTCACTTTTCCATCTGCCTAACCCACACCATGTCGAGGAATAGAAAAAGGATCCAAGCGAAAAAAAAACCGACCCCGGATGTGTGTTGGTTGCTGTGACACACACGATGACAGGTAATACATTACCACCCTTAATGTGCGCGCATCTAGATGGGACCAATTCATCATATTTCGGGACGACGAAGTTGAGATTCCGGTGACATTTTGTACACAGTCCACAATGGAAGGAAAGCATTCGTTGGGTTTCTTACGATTGGCCTCGGAACGCGTAATGGAACGTTCTTTATCATCGAATACAAGCGATTGTGGTGCTTTTGTATTCGCTGAAAACAAGAACATGTCAAATTGGTGAAAATTTGCTCAAATTCCATTTGTTTTGTTCGCGAAAAACCGATCCGGATTCGTGCTCACTGCTAGCAGCGATTCTCAACTCTGTTTCGTTTTCGATATTTCACTATTTTTCAAGTGACCTACATCATTTTTTATGCCCGTCGTGGAAAACTGCCCAAAAAAGCATTCTCTTGTAATAAAAATAGCGAAATAAAACCAAATTCACCCCCAGAATCGATCGATCGATTTTCACGCAAAGCGAAAGATTGATGGACACGTCAGGACGAATAAAATTTCATCGATTATTATATGTTTTCGATTAATGTTTTATTGAATTACAAGCATCGTTGTCAACCTCCACTTTGGGCAACTTTGACAAACAAACTTTACCTCATGGGAGACGAGAACAAAAAAGGATGGTTAACGATTCTAGAGCGTATGGACAGCATGTACTGCTCGGTGCCAAATGGATACTGTGGCACACATTACAGCAGATCGGGCAGCGATGAAGCTTCAACCGTGCAGCCTGAAGTGCTCTCGCAATCGGATTGCCAAATTGAGATTGATGACCGGTCCGCTGTCGGAGCCTTCTCGCTCCGATGCAGTGTTTATTGACAGCCCTCCAACCGTCTGCCCCACAACCTTCCTCCCCTTTCGGCACCCATAATGTGAAGAGCCGTTGACGAATGTTTGATTTCGGTCGGATAGTGTACACCGGCAAGCAAACACGTGCATCACGATTACACATCGTACCACGCTCGGCAAGTGCATTTAGCGGAATGTACCTTTAACCGGCAGGCCCAGAGCCAAATGGAAGTGAAATCAATAAACCAGACGCAGAAGAGAATGAAGAAGAAAAAAAGACAACGTGTTCGACGGGGCTTTGGTGGATAAATAATCAAACATTCAACAAGCGAGCATTTCCCTCTCTGTTGCCGGTTGTTTCCAGTTGGTTCACTTTATTAGGACTCCGTCCGTTTTAGCACCTTTTGCTAAGCGCTGTTTAACAGTCAACCTCTCGGTCCGCTTTAGAAAAGGGATTTAACCCTTGCCAGCCTGCCTAACGCCTGTAACGGTGTCAATAGTTTGTTCAACTATCGACAAACACCTCGCACTCACGAATCTTCCACACCCGAAAACCCCCCCCCGTCGTACCATGTATGCTAATCGGCGTTGCATGACTTATGTTGCATCCTTTAACAGATACATGTGCGCGCGGCGTGTGCTTTTGGGAGCCACCTGTTTGCCGAGCTGCATACCAACAACCGGCGGTACCGAAGGTTTCGAAGCGACACGGAAACACATAATGTTTCTCCGATTGCGACAGGAAACCACGGAATCAAGTGACGCTTTCTTCGATTGTTTCTTAACGACCGCGCGCGCACAGGTGGCAAAAAGGCCTTCCCTAATGTGCCCATTCATCAATGGTTATTATTGCGTTTTGTATGAGTAATGGAAACGGTTTGATCGTGGTGGTAAATGGGCGGAAAGAGGGTTGTCCCACCACCAAATGGCTGTGATCGTTCGGTTTCTATTTACTGAAAGTGACACACGCCGTTGATGACATCGAACCTTCGACGGTGTATTAAACTTCAGGCGGAAGGTATGGAGGTTGTGGCATGAATGTGGATATGTTTAATTTATTTAATTTATTCATGACTTTTTTATTACGTACAGTGCATCTCTTTCCACATTCATGTTTTCCTATGTTACTGTAATTCGAATGACCAGAAGAACCATTCCCAACTTTAGTTGTTATCATAAACCATGTACACTTTTTATTGATCTTTAACAAACCACGCAATTATCAACAATGATAACAGAAACTATTCATGCGATCATCCCGAGGTGTTGGATTGTGACTCACGCTGACCAGAACACGGATTTCATAAACAATATTTGACAACCGCTACACCGCATGAGTAAATGTACAAATAATTTAACGTTGCGTTTAATGTGAGCGTTTCCTCTAGTGCGGAGTTTCAACGCTGTTAGGCATGAACACACACGCAAGCATGCCTCTTCCTAACAGGGTAAACATACGCAGACGAATCACTTTTTTATCGCCTGTTATTCGATTTTCGATAAACCACGGCCTCACAGTCAGAACCGCACATACACATTCATACATAATGCAGACCATGTTAGATGAATTTCTGTTGCCATCCTGTCGAACTTGTAGACGAGGTAAAGCTGTTTTGTGGCCGTAGGTACCCCCAACGGGCAACACGGTAACAGAACTGCCAGCAGCTTAAAGTTTTGCATATTTCCACGCTTGACACACCGTTCGGGGAGCGTGATATTTGGGAAATTTCACAAGCAACACACACAGCGCCCACGGGTACCTGTGCGATTTTCACAACGTTGGAAAACCCCTTTTTCATCGGGTGCAACAGTGTATCAACATATCCAAAACGTGGTTAATTTTTGTATGTGTGTGATTTTTTCAAACTCTACCCTTCCATTTCCCCCCATGAAAACAACGGCTTACTCGACCCGGAAAGTCACGATGTGGTTGGCCTAACTCGATTGGTGATTCTATACACCACGCTACCGGAGTACTATTGCACACTAAAAAAAAAAGGTTTAGAGCCATTCGATCATGAATTTGGTTCAATTAGTTTCATCGGTAGTTGACTCGCGTTGTGTTCCAACCGCGAAACGGTCATCCGTGGTGGAAGTTCACAGGATGGAAAGGAAATCTGCATCAAACTGAAACAACCAAACTGGCCAATGGAGCGATCGATTGATTGCAACATGTTTGGGACAGCATGTGGCACAATCTGTAGGCATCACTTTTCAAAGTATTATTGACAAGGGCAAGCAAAAAAGTTGAAAGTGTTAAGGGGCATGATATTATAATGGCATCCCATACTTGATATTAAACGTACAAAAATAAAAAATTCTAATTAATAATAATAAATAATAATGTATTTAGATACATATAAAGCTCTATGTAAGTTAAGGAATCTAATTACTGCTATTCTTTACGGATACGGACATTTATTGGTTAAAAATATGGGAAACTTGAATTTAAACAATCAATACCAACAATTAATATAAAACCACGCAAAAATAATTAAAACACTGAAACTTAGTGACATTTGAATAAATAAAAACACAAAAGTCTAATTAAAAAAAAACAATTAAGAAAATGTCTCCACCATTTTGTTTTATCCCGCCAAACTAGTTTAAATATAATTGTTTTGCAGTGGATATCCTCGGTGCCATTTCGAAGTGTTCCGTGTATGTGCATCATCAGTGCATTCCTACACAAAAGCTTTTATCCCTGCAACACTCGCAAGCAAAGACAAACAACAAAAGAATCTAAAATTTATCAACCAATGCACTCCAGGTCGGGGCCCAGAAGACCATATTTCCGAATGGGCCGGTCAGTCCATACGGGAATGCCGTTGTTGCACCGGATGCAGTTTTCTATTATAAACGTACATATATGTGTGAGTTCGGGCATGTGTGTGTGTGTGTGCTTGTACGCGTTCAAAATCATCTGCCGTTGAATAATTTATGAGCGTTATCGTATTTGTACGCATTTGTCCATCGTTCGTGTCCCGTAAGCTCGATCATATTGTCGAAGCATGCCGATCGAGTGTGTTTCTTTGCCTTCGTTCTGTGTTTCTTTTTTGTTTTGTATTTGCCCAGGCTCTCGTTGCTACATTTAGCTGTTGAAAATGCAATCGATGTGTTAGAATTTAATGGTGTTGCTTTTCCCCTCGATTTATTCTCCCCTTCCAAAATGCGGAGTGGGTAGCATATGGACAGGGCAGGCCGACACTACCGGAAACCACCAACATGAAGGGATGCTGCTGATAGCAATTCTTGTTTTCTTTCTGTTTTCTATCACTCTGCACAGTGCACAACCAGGCAAGGTCGTTTCATGTGCGAAGCATCATGGTTTTCCATCATCGAGAGCGATAGGACGGAATTCCCACGACGATTCATGAAACACGATGGAAAATGGATAATAAAAATAAACTAACACACAAAAACGTCGCTGCATCGCTGTATTGTGCATCGGTCCGGGTACTGGATTTGAGCGCATCGGATGAAAGGATGACACACATTCTTCCGGACGCTAGATACTAGAGAAAAACTAATCCCATTTGTATGCAACGCTTTCGGTAAGCTCATTTAGCTTTCATGAGTGATGGGAACTATGGTAAAAACAAAATATAGATGAACCTGATATAAACTTCATGCTACGGAATCACACCCAACAAGCAATATTTAGACGCCGGGCTAGAAGGTTGACATTAAAAAGATATTTCCTATGAAGCATTCGTCAAACGCTCTTCACACAAACCTCTGAAACATGCATGGAAACATTTGTTAGCATTGCCGCCTCCAGCAACATATGTCGTGTTGCATTTCATTCTCCAAACCCGCTTCTGTCAGTATTTATGTTTAATTCGTTGTAATAACAATCGCTTTCTCATGCAAGCGTCACATATTAATGTCGGAAAACAGTTGCACACCGTGTGCTGTCTCGTTCGACCTTCGGCGTCAGGTGAATGGGAGCTTAAAAGCATAAGAAAAACACGCGCAAAGCACCTTTGCTCCATGCAAGATTGATGCAAACGAACGACTCAACTAAGTGAAGTGCATGAGGGAGAACATTAAAAACAAAAACAAAACCAAAATCACGGAAACACTAAACACATGCTTCGGCTCAACAAGCGACACATCTCAACTTCGTACATAGAACGATTTTCTTGTGTTTCTTCAGTCAAGCATGTTGGGAGAAGATAACGGTTTTCCCTCTCCATCTCATCTATACAAAAAACAATGTACTGCAAGAAATGCATGTGACAAAAATAAAACAATAATAAAAATCCCCCACCCTATTTCGTGTTGCGTTTCCCACTTGATGGTGCTTTACCGAACAATTTCATAAAAGCAAAAAAAAACATAACGAAATGTGCCTATTAAATTGTTTCCCCGCTGGAAGCTGCCGACCAAAAAATATACTCGTGGAATATTATTATTGTCCCATTAGCTGAGCACGCATGCGTGTATGTGTCTGGCTGTGTTGTGCTCCGGGCCATATATGAATGCAAACCGTGAAAAACCTCTTAATTCACTTTGGTGGAGTGAATGCGGGAGTGAAGCGCATAAATTATAAAACAACAATGAGAGAAAGATGGAAAACGAAAAACACAGCCCTGGTGGTATTTGTCTGTCACACCGTGGTAAAAACAGTTCGTGGCCCTTTTGTTCTTCTACCAATGGTTTCGTGAGTATGGTGGGTGTCACCACGCATTGTACGGGGGACAAATTGGGAAAGAATTATAAAACACTTCAATTAATAGGCAAACATGACAAACCGTCAGCAATCAAGTGTGTTGTGAAGCGTTTATGTAAACGAATATGGAGTGGTATGAGATTTTGGAAAGAGATAATAGAAAAAAGAAAATTTCGGTAATTTTGTAAAATTGAATAGAAAAGTGATTTACTCAATTTGAATAAATGAGAAAAAATAATGAAAAGGATATTTACGATGAACAAATAAATGAATTACAACATAGTAAATGTTTTAAGAAATGAAAAACATGTCAGATAAATAAAAAGAAGATAATTACAAATGTAAAATTATTTAACATTAAAAATTCATTTAAGCTGTTTAAACAGTGTTGATTTTTTTTTAACTCACAAACAACTCAGAGAAGATACGAGCAACAATTGAAAGAAGAGTAGAGAAGAACAATGCAACAAATAAATAACAAATCGAGCGGAACACTATTCTATCGAATGCTTCACTTTAAATCAAACATAAAAGCAGTACAAATAGATAGTAAATTAATCCTACTTCTTGCTAGCAGATCCCAGAGCAAACTGAAGCAAAGCAACTGTCAACATGCACTTTGCAATGTAGCTAAAGCAGATAGGACACAAAAAAGGCAAAACAAAAGCAGCAAACGAATGAAAATGCATCCTTCCACCATGCTGCTTTGGGCGCTGTAGTTGCCCGCACTCGTCACGTGCCGGATAATTATTCAAGTCACAGCGAGCAAACCACTTTGACTAAGTAGCGGTGGGAGGGAGAGTGGTAAAACATAAAGAACTGGCAAAACGTGAAATGTTTACCACACTTCCGGTCACCATGATACTCCCGACTCAAGCCCCCTTCAGCTTTCAGATCAGCTCCAGTCCGAAAGCGGAAAATATAAAGAATGGTCGGAAATGTATCCCTTTTTGCAGACATTTTCCAAATGGCGAAATAACCGGTGACGACTGATCAGTGTTGCATTTCCGGTGTTGCATTTTTTCACCATTACAAGCTTTCAAACAGCCAACGAGATGGATCGAAAACGAAACTAGAAACAAAATGAAACACAAAAAAAACAAAGAACAAAACAAGCTAAACCCCATTAGCGGTGCATTATCTATGGGTGAGTGCAGCATAAAAGGATCGCAGTGGAGTTGTGAATCCCAGCAACGAACCCCAACCCGTTGAGCAAGCGCCATAGCACACAGCATTAATGCAAAGTTGATGTAGCAAAGCTAATTAGCCAGTCACTTTCAATTACACTGCGCTCTCCACCCGGTGTGTAGGTGGTGGTGCCCACTTTTCTGAGGCACCTTCGAGGTGAAGGGCACTCCGGCCAGGACACTCCACGAGGCGTGGTTTTTTTCGGCGTCCGTGAGAAAGTTCGTGATGGGGTGTGTTAAATGGTGCCGAACTGTGCACCATTACCGCACTGATGGTGGTGGAGTGTTTGAAGAGCCTTGCAAGGAGCGGTGCTGTAGGAAAAATTAGGTCATTAATTCTATCTCGAGTAGTACATCGCGCACACGGGAAAAGGCTCAACTTGACCCGTCCCCGAAGGAGATGCAGACAAGCACGAAAATGTGCGAGAAAAGGTGTAACACACAGGAGGCAACAACAAAACCAAGGTGTCCCAAGTGTTCCAAGCGTGTACGTCTCTCACGCAAGTCAGATTGAGTTTGAGTCACAACCTTCCCATGCACTTTGCTCCCCCACGCATGTACATCAATGGCAGATTTATTGTGTTAGCAAAAAGGACGTCGTACGTGAAATGCTGACTCAGGGTACGGTACCTAAATTCAATTAGCCCCTAAACTTTCCCACCATACGTACTATGTTGTTCGTTCGCTCACCGTGGCGCGGTGCAGACCATTTTAATGCGTAGATGCCATGCACCGGTGGGTAGAAAGGACCTTCCGATGGGTCATAGCGATAATGATGTACGGAGCAACATTTCGCAATGTTGGGGACCCTATTACAATCTGTGGTAGGCATGTGAACTGCGTATGATGAAAATTGGTTTACATTTCCCGAGCATTATTAGCATTCCGGGATTTCCAATTTCAACTTCACTGTGATCGGGTCGACAACTCTTTAAAAAAAATTATTGATTTGTCACCCTGTAAAAAATGATCCTAGTTCAATAGGAATTCAATTACTCCTGAGAATAATGACTCCGAATAACTATTTCCGCTGGATTTAAAGTTTCAGTGGGCCCGCGTGTATGTACTAAAAGTTCTTTCATTGGAGAAAATGACGCAACCATATAAAAGGATAACATACCATCAACAGGGAACTAAAGATTTGCATAAAACGGAACTAGTACCTCTCCCATTGGAGCATATAAAGTGCACTCACACACAGAAATATGCACACAATGCAATAGGTTTAATTGCTTGAGCCGATCAATGTACACACGATTTGCATTTCAAATTGACTCTCCCATCCATCCAATCAGGACCCATGATGTGGTTGGTTACTCGTGTAGGACACTCCATTGCTGGTTCGCCGGTCGTCAAATACGCTGGGAATTTGCTCACACACAAACACAAGCGTGCGAATATTCTGCACGGGCTCAATTGCACTCATTACTGCAATCACACTCCCGGGCACCGGGTTATTGATACTGTTTCGGATAATCTCCATTTAATTCGAACATTTATGTCTAGCCGTATCGGGTGTCCGTAAGGGGCGGTGATAATAGTTTATTTTTACTTTACGATACTTCGGTGTATAACTTTAATTCCAATCCCCCGAGGAAGGTGGAATTTCGCACACGATAACGATGAAATTTAATTTAAACTGTTGCAAGAGCTATTGGTTTAAATCAGCTTACTATTGCATCAATGCCATATTGATTTTATGAACATTTAATTAAGCACAAAATATAACATTACACAGTTTTAGGAACATCGCGTTAGTAAGCGAAATGTAATTTCCACAGCACAATCAACCACATCAAACACAAAGATTACTCGTCCTAATATCTTACCCTTACATCTCTTTATTGCACAAACTTATCTCGGCAAATCTCAACCTGCCTCTGCGCCAAAAACAGTACAAACGATACGGGCAAAGGCGGAGATAACGCATCTACAATTACGTTTCTGTCCCGCAGCTTCAATGGCACCCTCAATCGAAGCTAAACATTCAAAAAGCTGTTTAAACTGTCTGCGTTTTGCAATGCCTGGCAAACATTCGCCCCCGAAAACTTTCCCTTCCAGCATGAGATCGCATCTAACTGATAATTAGAGAGGATTATTAGAAGATGAAGAAAGATCAGACTTCCCTTCATGGCGAAAGCGGTATCGTTTTGCTTCGGGTACTCCATCAAACCAGCACCAGCGAAAAAGCGGCAAGCTCGACGAAACTAATCAAAACTATCATCTTTCGAGATGCAGCTCCTACCGGCTGTGGTACGGCACGCGTGTCTCCTGCCCTGGGCACCGAACCCACTTGCTCGGCGAAGAAGCGAAGGAGTTGAGTTTAAATAGAATATGATCTCATAATGGTGTTGCATCGAGGATTTATTTAGCTCCATAAGTCTCCTATTCAAATCGCATTAAGCTTCCCGTATCCACCGTAGCTTTACGCTAGCCAACTCAGCCAACTGGCGTCCAGTAACAGTTCTATTTTCCCTTCGTCTGTTTTTCCATGGTCTTGGATGTCTTCATCACTGGTGGGGCGCTCTTTCTAAAACGCATTCAAGCGCTCGGCTAAATCGGCGCTCGGATGCTATTGTAACTACTTCACGTGTGCTGAGCAGGTTGCAGAGATTTAGCAAAACCGAACCAGCATCCAGGAGTGTTTGCATCCTTCGAGCACCACTCACTTTTGGATCGGCACGCCTAGAATGCTGCGTTACAAGATTTCTGCTACAAATACCACACCCGATATGCTACTGCAAACATTTTCGAAGCGATTTCACTTGCAAAACGGACCAAATTACGAAGATGCTTCAGGGTGGCGATTCGGTAGAAGCGTTTCCCCTGTGAAAACATGGGCACAACAGTTCGTCCCGCCTTCACTCTTCTTCTTTGCGAAAGATCCTCTCAAGCGTGCTGCTTCAGAAGTTACGCCACCGAGTGGTGCCGGCTCGTGAGTCAAGTGAAGGAAATCTCATTATTAATAAAGAGGAAAGCTAGGCGCGGAAAGTGTGCCGGGTGGATGGGTAGTGTACGGGTCCGTTTACGTTTCTTGCTAACAAGACCAAGTGCACTGGAGTGTGTATGTTTCGAGTGAAAATGATGCACACCCGGTGGTTGTTAGATGAGGCGGAAGCTGCGATACGGGCTAGACCACCTCGTCCACCCCGGCGACGACGATGAGGATGACAAGCAGAAGCGAACAAGTCTAGCGGAAGTCACCGTCGCCCTCGTCTGTGTGTGTGTGTGTGGTGCAGTGGAAAATTTAATGCAGTTAACGGGATTCAAGAGCGACGATACAATCTTACTATATGGTCTTTGCTATCCTTTTCCCCGCTGCTAGGAGCACGCATTGAGGAGGTCTTGGTACTCTGTATAAAAGACGGCCTTGGGAAGCGAAGAGGAAGATGGCAGTCTTTACTCTTCACACCTTGCTTGATGCTTGAGTGGTTCTTGAGAGTTTTCTTTTTGGAGGCTGTTAGAGCGTTAGAGGGCGGATGAAGCTCCGATCCTGAAGTGCAGCTATGCAACAAAGTGTGCACTGGTAGTTGGTTCTTCTGATCTCATCATCCACACAAAATACCTGTAAAGTTGCATTGAAAGAATGCTTCAGTTTTATTGATGACCACAAAACACATAACTCCTAGAACAATGCAGAATGTCAATCGATAGTTGACGTTTCTATGTGGAATTTCAATGGAATAGGATGGATTATTATCCCTATAAGTATTATCGATTCTTGCATGAAACAATTCAAATACAGTTAAACAATTCAATAACTCCATATCTGTTGCCTTTTTTGCACTTTATATGATCTGATTGGATTACCACGAAAACCCATTACACAACATTTTACTTGGTGTCATTGGTAATTGGTGTCGTGGTGAAATAGTTAAAAACAAATCTGAGCAAACCTCGATCTGTGGTTGTAATCAACAGCACGATGGTAAATCGTTTAATATTAATTTATTTTTCATCACAATGGAAACTAACAGGCTATCTAGTTTTGCAGATTATATCTCTAATTGCTGGCATAAAATTTGAAATCGCTGCAATAACTGTTGATCGGTCGTTAACCATTCAATAGGTATGGGCATCATGCTAATCCTTAGCAGTATATTTTAAATACTGTTGTTTATATTCAATGTGCTTCTCAAAACTGTTGTGTGCAGTTTGACGACCATTTGTGAAAATTTAACGAGCTCAATACCATTAATTATCTGATTAACTGCAAAGTTTATTTGAGCTGATTACTGCCTTTTCATTAGAAACATTGTGCAATAAATGGATGTGCCAAGACTTTTGCGGATTATACTACCAAAGGATGAAATCTCAGTTAGATCCTGTTACGTGTTGAAATAAAATTTTGTTGATATGTATTGTTTTATAATACATGCAATAATAATTGGTATATGCAGAGATACAAATTAAAATTCAGAGATATTCTTCGTTTTTTTTCCATCTATAGAACTAAATTCCCCTTTGAAAAAGACGCAAGTAAGCGGTGCAGTTGGGGGAACGTCCAAAAGGAAAATAAATAAAGCAGGAGAAAGCAATTACGAACCACTCTTTGTAATGAGGTTCCTACTTATGCAATGTTTCATGGAAATTATTTAACCGTTTCCGCTTGCAATCCTTGTTCAGTTCAAGTTGCAGTTTTTAATTTTTCATTCCACGCAAACGAGTGCTATTTAGGCTAATGAAACGGTGTGTACCACAGGTGAAGGTAAACTTTGCAGCTGCTCAAGTTAGGAGGACAATTTCGTAAGATTAAAATATGATCGCAAAAAGGCGTTAGATGAAGTTTTATATGCGTGTTGGATAAGATCTCAGAACTTTAATTGTTCAACAAATACGTAGTATACGAGTTTTATTTACATTACGAATATTTTACTTAACAATTCGAACTATTTTAATATTCCTATTGCTAAGTGCGCTCAACGAGTAAGCCTAATCACAATCAATTAATTAATTAATGGCCCGTTTGTCTAGTCGAAAAGCCTACAACATTAACCACGATCGCAACCATAATCTTTAATGCTTCATTTTAACGATAAACAGAAGAAAGATACAGCAAAAAAAGACAAGACGGTAGTGTGCAAATCTCCCAATTCAGTCATGCTCTGGAGTGTAGCATCTAGGAAAAAGTACATTCACACACACACACACCATTTAGATGATCAATTTAAGAAATTCAATAAACAACCGTTCACCAGCTATGGGAAGTGAGGCTCAGCGAACGAACCGCGGCTAGCGAAGGATAACGTCCGATGAGCTGACATCTCGCGACCAGGCAAATACACTTATGCCGGTGAAATTTCAATTTAGAAACGACAGGAGAGCACAAAAAAATCGAAGAAGCACCAAACTCCATCTCAAACCTCAAGGATCTCAAACGCCATCACTTTGAGAACCATCTCGAGAAGATGAAGCGTGGTGGCAGCAGCAGCAGCAAAAAAATGTTGATTCATAAAATTCAATTGAGAGTGAATGGGATGCCCTGCCGCACGGCCAACTTCCGGTCTGGCACGAGGTGAAAGGGATGGTGTGGTACCGTTTCCGACGCGTCGGTATGGCTGGCATTGGTTCTATGCCTCCAATGCGCCTACGCACCGACAAGAGCCAAACCAAATATTGACGATTTGCCTACAGCCAGGCACAAGACTGGAGACTGGACTGGCTGGGGTTCTTTCGATTCATGTTGTTTTTTGCTTCTATTTTGTTATTTACCCTCCCAAGCAAACCGGCAAAATCCATCGGGATCTCAACGCATGTTGCCGCCCGGAGGATGCAAAATTTAATTTCATCTAATTTAATTGGAAATTTGCGGGAAACAAAACGTGCAACAGTGAACCACAGTAAGATGCGAGCAGGAAAGTGTAAGAAACGTAGAGGAAAATAAGACGTGCTTTGTTTGGGCATGCATAAAACAGACCATTCTTGACCATGGGGGAGACAAATGAGTCTTTATGATCACCCATTATCGCGTGCAGGGCGATTACAAGGTAAATTAAGCACATCAGGGGGACTATCAACACGTCCACTTACAAAAGCGGTTGTCTGCTTTCATTTAAAACGATTTTTACTCATTCATCTTCACCGGTCTTGAAGTTCTGAAGCAGCGTAAGCCGTAGTTGATGCTTCATTCGATTTTTAAAGCTGTCAGGCATGATTAGTGTTTGTCATGCATTTGTTTGTTTCATCCATCAGGCCCCAGCCAGAACGGCCGCTACAGGAGCCAATTTCATTCGATTGCTCTTCAAGCAGCGGTAAGCAGCCGGTAAATGCCAAAAATACGCATCGTTGCCATGTCAAATGCCGTACTTCTACGGCAAAGAAACTCCTCCATATAATACAATGATTCCTTCCATCTTCATGTGTCCACGAACGCACACAATACGATCTTTCCTATTCCGTTTGATGTTTGCAGTTCCCACGCCAGAACAGACCGTAATCAGATGTGATATACAAGTTTTTTTTTATTCCTGGTGGATTCTCACAAAACGTATGAATTTTCCATTTCCATCAACAGTTACCGAATTGAAACGTTTCGACGAAAACAAAAGCTTTCGTCAAAAGAAAAGAAAAAAGGAAATTCGACGCATGCCGAAACAAACCTACCCCAACTTTAACTGCTCAGTGTGTCAAAGCGGTTGGCAACTTTTTGAGTAAAACAAAAAAAAAACAATTCCATGACACGAAGTGTTTTGGTTGCGTACGCAGAAGAATGATAACAACGGCTCAAGCTTTTACCATCAAATCAAATCGGAACGATTCCACTTGGCATTGAACAAATTGATGGTTTAATATTTTATGAACTCATCGAGTAAGGATGAAAGACCGTGGCTTGGTGAGGCACAACTCCACATAGACTCGTGTCGTTATGCATAAGGATACTTAATTTCAACCCGGGAAAGGGTGACTTTCAAGCCTACGACTGTTTATTGCGATGGAATTCGAATTCGATGGAATTCTGGGAAAGTTTCCCAATACGGTTGTGTTGAGTTAAATGGAGGATGTACTTGATTTAAAGCGTATCTTTTAATGCGCACTGTTCAGTGAAAGCATGATACTCTTTTCCTGTTAAAAAGAAACCCCTTTACTTTTGGATGGGTTTGAAAGAACTTCAAAGTGCAAGTAGTTCCCGAGATTCTTTTTTATGGCGAAGGACCGAAGAGATTCGAGTACCTGTATTTTCAGCAACTCTTGAGTTGTGTAATATCGTCATTTCTTGAAAATTCAACAGTTGAAGTTCAAAAAAGTTTCATGTATTGTGATAGGCTTTAGGAAAAAACAGAATCTATTACGTTCATTTGGTAAACCCAACAAGAAATGAAAATTCTAGAATTCTTGTACAATAGTAAACCGCGCACTGTATTTATATCGTATAACTTCAAATGTCCAAGTGCCTACAGATGCAGCAAAATAATCGATAGCTTAAATTTTTTAACCTTTTTCAATTATTTACAATCCTGTTGCAAATTCGCACAATTATCGCATTTAATTACAAAATTGGTAAATCAAATTACAAATAATGAAAGAATCTAAACTTAATAAGTGCATTTATGTATATGGCTGTGTGCAATCTGTCCAGTGATGGCGGGAGAAAAAATGAAATCAAATGATTTTTCAGTCTGGGCAACAATCTGAAGTCCTACCATGTTTCATTGCTGATGCATTTCCCATACACACGCGTGGTTGTCGGATTCATCCTTGCCACAGGTACCGTGTAATACATGCCGTTCGTTCCCTTTTTCCCGTCAGTCTACATCCAGGTGAAGATAAACACAAATTGCTGTTTGCATTATTCATTTTAATAGGATTCCACTGCAACTGCACTGGACACACCCGCGCGCGTACGCGGCCTTGTGTAATAAGTGGCAAAAAGAGGGTGGATATGTGAAGCAATGTAGCATCACGTGCATCATCCAGCAGTCATGCACTTCCGAAGTCGGACCATCAACAGGACAGCATCGGAATGCACGCATCGCGCCGGATGTAATGCAATTATCCGTGGCAGTTATTAAATGCAGTTAACAATGGGAAAGTAAATTACCCCACGAAATATTCAATCTCGCTTGGATTATTACCATTATTGCACCGTACCGGGTTGGATGTTGTCGGTGCGCCCGCTACATTTTGCAGACCCGTAGCATGGTTCTATTTGACGTCATTTCCAATGAAAACCATATGTTGTTAATAAAAGGGCATAAATGCACGACGAAAGTGAAGTGAAACCATGATAAATACGTTTAAAATAGTTGCTTAAGTGTTGTACAAAATGTGTTACGAAAACAGCGTGTGACGATCGGTTCTGTAAAATCAAAACATAAATGTCTCGTACATGCCACTAACAAACAAATGAACACGACGTTTCACTTTCCATATAACCCTGGCTCCTTCCCCCTAGCAATTCTCCCCACGGTTGGCATGTGTGTAGAAAGGAGAGAAACCAATCTCCCCATACATGTGCACGGTGGTGAGATTATTCTCATTTCCATAAATATGTTTCTTTTGTGCACATTCTATTGCACAGAACCGGGCCCATTCTTGCCATTCTTGGTTCGGACGACCAAAGAAAAATAATAATAAACCCGTTCCATTCCACACACTGCTTCTGGTTTTGCTAAAAGCGGAACCATTTAAATCAAACGCGCTTTGCGGACTGGTTTGCCTCGGCGAATGCAAATATCGTGAAATAATGATTCCTTAGCCATGCCAACTTTACGATCGTGACGCCATTCCACACCAATCGTGTGTGCGAGATGGATGAGATGGTTGTATTTTTTTTATCTTTACGATCAACTTATGGCGATGACGATCGATGATCGAAGACTCGAACGCGTAGAAAACAAACAGTCGTTAAGTAGGCGAAACCGTTAAGGCAAAAAATGCATCAAGAAGGAAAACATCCTCCGAACGTTCGGATGCGCTTTTGCCGTCGCACGGTATGGATTGCACTTGAGAATCACTTATTACCGCTTCATTGCGGTACTTTAAAATTTAATAGGAAATTGGCACACTTACGAACTGCACTGGGTTTGGCGAGGAGGGCGAAAAATGTTGCACTTTTAACAAAATCAAAATCACTTCAACGGGAAAATGTATTCAATAGACTTCTTAAGGCTCTCAGAAGACTGCCCCGGGTGGCATCTCTTTCTACCGGCCATTATTCACTTTGCTACCGATGTTGAATCATTCATAGATTAACAATAAGAAAATTGGAAAGACTCTTCCTCCACCAGGAAACCCACAACCGGGAAGAAAAACTCAACCAGAAAGGAAGTATGCAATAAATTCCATCCCGATGGGGACGATAATAATTCTCAATTACTCCATCGTTGATGAATCCGTCACAATCATAATGTGAACACTTCTTGTCCCGTGTGCTGGCGAGTTGGACTCTCGACGCGACGTTTGCACAAGCGTCACTCTTCCAGCACCCCGCAAAGTCCTCGCAGGATCCCCCCGAAAGGTTACCGGGTACATTTCCCTGTGGCGTAATTAAGACAGGCTTTCGGTGCTTTTCTTCGAGATCGCGGTCTCGTGTGCTGGTAGAACGCTGCGAATGAAGCGGAAGGAAAGTTCAACATGCGATAAAATGAATTATTCAACATCGCTCAAACAGGGTACGCGCCTTTTCCGGGGTGGGGGCCCTATCGTTTGAAGCGTCAATCGAACGAATGAGGATGAAAATGCTCCTCGGAAAATTCGCAGGCCCTTTCTTTCCGGCCCTGGCAATCCACCACCGCCGGATGGATGGGTAAACAGTGAAAACTTAATAAAATTTTAATGGGAAAATAAATTCATTCCCAACAGTCTGTTCATTTTACTTTCTTTCACAGCTGGTTGTTGTTTTTTTTTTTATTGGGGGCAAACCTGTATCAGGTCTGTTCCTTGCTGCGAAGGTTGCGTTACCATCCTGTACCACTCAATCCAGTCCAGAACAACAACCAACGTTTTGTTGGTTCGATTTACTTTATTTGTGTACTCCGTGTACTTGGTCGTCAGTGAAGAATTGATTTTCTATCAGCAGCTTGGTGGATAGAATACCGAACCGAACCGCAGGCACGTCACCGAATTTTGCGTAACGAACCTTAATTCAACCAACTTTGTGTGAGAGAAGCAACGATTGGTGGAGCACGGTCGGTCGAAGCGGGGAATATGTATAACGACCGGCACCAAAACGTACGTGCAGCATTGGTACGTGGTCCAAACATGGCTGTTCCGAGGATTCGTTTATGGTTCTCCGGTTTTGCGTACCTAAAGAGACGCACAGATATTGGCCAGTTATTTCACTTTCGCACCCCCAAATATGCGTTTTCCTTTTGGGGTGGTAGTTTTTTTTTGTAGGAGGATAGTAAAACCATGCTTCCAAGAGATGGTCAGAAGCACGCGGTTACACACGTCGCCCCAAAAGGGTCCCCCTATTTTGTCCAGAACGAACGCGTCATTTTTGTTTTGCTCTCCTTCCTATGCAACGTGTAGATGAAGACGTGTGCTTGATTGAAGATGCTGCAAAAAGGTAAACGCGAAAACAACCCTCTTACGACGGAACCCTCTTAGAAAAGAGTGAGCCAAACGCGGAAAAGGATACACATTAGTATGGGCACACCGTTTTGCGATCTTTCAGGATATGATGAAAAGACGCACACGCACACACGGAGTAGGGCACATCCGAACGGAAGCTTTGGAAGGTACGTGTTGGGAGTTAATTTCTGTTGCCACCTTTTGAAAACTCCAACTCCTCGGCAGCTCCACAAACCGTACCCACGGCCTACCGACATGGGCCGAAAACCATAAGGTTTGCCCATATTGTTTACACTCCTGAATCCTTACATCAAACGTTGGGGGGATTGAGCAAAGGGCTGCAAATATGGGGGAACATAAACACCAACTCGCGTAACAGATGGTGCCCCACGTATGTTTGTCTAGCAGTGAGAGTAGATGAAGTCTCGCCTATCGGGCACGTCCGCACGTGAATGGGAGCATTAATATGGCCCACAACAACAAGAATTGGAGGTGGCGGCTTTCGTCGAATAGGCAGTCGGCCAATCTGCGCCCCGATGTGGAGGCTTTCACGCATACCCAAAACCTACAACAAATGCCTTGTGAAGGTGAAGTAATTTGTCGTCAGTCGTCGAGATCCTTGGCCAATCAGCAAACCTAAAGAGACGCACACACGCACAAAAAACCAACCATTCACCAAAGGATGTGGAATCGATTCCCAGCAGTCGGTGCTAATTAGAAGGAGTACAAAATTAATTTCATATCCACTCCGCCCCCTTTTAACTCCGATGATCCTTCATTGTGCCTTTGTCACAACCGCTTCACACGCTTCACAGCGGTCCTTAACAGCGTCGTAATGGTACGGAATGCGGTTAGGATTGATTTCTACTCACGCTCACAGCCAATAAGAAGCTCGTGTAGTACGCAACTTGTAGTCGCAAAGATGCGGCGGCTGGCTTTGGTATTGCTCGAGATCTGCCGGCAATGGGACTTTTCGGATCGGCTGTCACTACACATCATTCCGGCAGCCATATTCATCACACCGTGCGCACCGCGTGTGACTCACCTACCTGCAAATAGAGAAGAGAAGCGTGGTGGGAAACAAGATTAGCAATGCAAATTAGTAACTCACCGCGAAATGAATAGGAACGGTTGATGAATATCGCTGCGATGTGTGTATTTGTGACTAGTGTGTTTGTGTACGAATATGCACATGATGCTCGACGATACGCGTAAAGAAGGCAATTAATTGATTGCCGTACGAATGGCCCTGAGACATGACTCCTCATGGGAGTCTAATGTGCTACGGTTAAAAGCAACAACACGCACTGTAATATGTATTATTTTACCCCGTTGTGTAGTCACACTAAACAAATCGTCTAATCGAAGGGTTTGCGAATCGCAGGGTGGAGGGTGAAAGGTTACATGCCTTTACCTTGTAATCGTGAACTTGTCAACTTGTCGAAAAGGATTTACGTTTAATCGGCCTTGTAGCACTTGCTGGTTCCAGTCAGCGAGCAAACCGTGCTACACACAATGGAGTGGAAACTTTTCACTACATCTTCAAGAAAAGCTACTGTTGTTTGGAAAGTTTTTAAACCCGATTTTCTCCAGCATCCCTTTGTGGTTGTTTAATTGAATAAAAATTATTCCTAGAACAATTGCTTTAATGAAGAAAAAAAACCGCTGTGTTGTTTTGTGTTTATTGTTTTCCGTCTCACATTCATTTCGAACTTTTGATACGCTTTTCATTTATTCTCTCGCAAACGGCTAAAGGAAAACTATTTCCCATAGTTTCTTCTTTTGTTGCGTTGTTTTAATTTGAATGTTTAATCTGTTTCCTGCAGTACTTTCTTGCCGAGACTATGCAAATCTTCGCTCGCCTGGACGATCGTCGCTTTTCCGCATCGGTTGGTGGACGGTTGGAGGACAATCGTTGCAAAATATCCGAAACGAAAGGACACTTAATCTACATTAGTCGTTGCATTTATAATTTTCGAAGCATGCACTGCGGCAAATGTACTAAAGCGAAAAAAATGGAAACTTAAAATAAATATTTCCATTCGAATGAATGCGCTGCCCGGTTTTGCAATGTTATGCATTTTTATTCGACGCTATTTAATCACGACCGATGCACGTGGCTGCCTAGAGCAAAACAAAATACCAAGCTAAACTAATTCATTCCTGTATCTCACTCTAAAGTGGCAATTGAAGCAGAGAATGAGAGAAAAATGTACTTTAAATAAGTGACAAGCAATTTACGCTTTCGAACGAGGGAAGCTCCTTTTAGCGTTTGTTTGGTTTGTTCATAATATATTCTAATCTCGCAGTCGGAACTAGCTTCCACATTAAGCTGCTTGTGAAGAAGAAAATCCTTCACTGGCTCATCTATGAAAATTGGAAGAATGGCCAACAGTAGTGCTCCTCCTACAATCGTTTCGGCGATACCCTTCCCCACAGCACCGCCCAGCACATACCCGCGTAAGGCGCACTCGTCATCGTCGCTGATTGTGTGTCATTGATGCAAACGTCGTCAAGATCGACCGCAACACACAGCGTGTCGTTCGGGGTTTTGCCACGGTATGCAAATTCACCATCGTCAACAAGCAGCCGGTGTAGCGAGAGCATCGTTATTTTACGCTTTTCCGGTTTTCGCGACCACTCCAGAGCGCACTGTCCCCGGTCACAAGATGCATCATTTGCATCAATGCTGCCCCGCATCGCATCAATGCTGGCCCGCAATCGCATCGAAGCGAGCGAACGAAGAAGGAAGCACACACAAATGGATCCAAATAGCACTCGCCGGAGTCGGAGTGGTTTGTGGTTTTGTGAGTTCGGGCGAAGACTCTTGAACCCCAATCTTCCCGAAAACCCGACTAGTCTCCAGTCTCCGGAACCGTTTGCATGCTGAATGAGTTCTACGATGTTGATTAACATAATAATAAAAAATGATGCGCATGCACTCGGCGGGGGACGATGCTGTGCCGCCCGTTCGGGAAGGGTCGGTTTTCGGGTGTCCGGGCAGCAAACTTCCATTTTGTCTGCTGAGGACATCAAGCGCTTGGGTTGAAGTTGTCTGAAGCACTAGGCACTGTGCTGTGTCCATCATCATATCGATGGTTTGATGAACGGTTCCGTACGAGTGATGTGTTTTTCTCTGTGTTCCCTTGTGAAAGAGCAAATTTGGAACCAATTTTAACAAAAACACAGTTCCCGGCATGTTTTCAGGTGGTAGGGAAATACATACAACCCCGGAACAGGATGTCTGCAGTGGGACAACACCCTCTGCCTGTGGGCGAGAATCCAAACAACAGAAGTGCAACGGAGGCTGGAACGGGAAGGTATTTCAGTGCATTATGTTATTTTTGATCGAAAACTCGCCCCTTGCAGAGCCTCCCAGGCATTCATATGCTGCACATTCTGTGTGTACAGGATATGTTGCCATACCGTCAGGGAACCAGCCGCACAATGACAAACTCGCGCTTTCGCAGACTGCACGGTACAAAAAGAAGCATCACACACACACACAAAACTATAATGGAGAATGAAGAAGGAGCAAAGCGAAAACTGTTTCGAGAGTGCATATCACAATGAACTTCATTCCAGCCGGAGTCCTGATATGCCCGGGGACGGAGACCACCGCTAGATGAATATGGCGCTCCCGCCACACATGCATTTATGCTTCAATAGACTGCAATCAAAATACCAAGGACCGGAGAAGTACTCCATTGTTGTGTCACTCGTCTCGCAAGACGGTCGGGTTTGTTCCTTGCACCGGCTGGCTGCGACGTCCTCATCGCCATCGTCGTCGAGAAAGTTGTTTTTATTCAAATCGACGGCTACGTTATTTCAGCATGCCAATGGGACAGGGCCCCCGGCACGGGCACATCTACCGGAAGAATATGGGACGTTTGCGGTTTGGTTTTGTTATCTTGAAGAATTAGATAAAATATGCACAAACTGGAAATTGAAAGGATGTATTGAAAGTGTGCTGTATGAAAGGTTCTTCCCATCTCCACTGTTTGGTGGGTGGTAAATGAGGGGCAAAGATTCGCTACACATGACCGAGCGAACGAAAGTGTGGACGCTTCTGTTCCGATCGAAGCGGTGCCGGTCGTTATTACTGAAGTAATGCCGGTGATCCATGTGGTTTCCCGGTTTACATCGCTCAATCTCGGTGCATCTCTCAAACAGCAAACCAAGAATTCATATCTGCAAGGACATACCGGCCTCTTACGGACACACAATGCGGTCACTGCGGTATTAATTCCCTCCCTACGTACGGTGTGGAGCGGCGGGGTTCTTATCGTCACTGTACTGGACTTTACATTCCCAACGGACGAGGAAGACATATAGAATTTATTCCATCCTTCGGATAGGACTGAATCGTGTTGGATAGGAATGTAGCAGCAGGTGCTCACACATACGCACAAACATTGACATGCCGTTACAAGACAAATCCCTGAGGGTAGACGGGATAGAGGTAACATATCGTGTAAAATAATTTTCTACAATGACTGACGAGTCTCGTGCAATGGATACTGCAATCTCCGTACGACACACGTCTGACAGACACAATGTAAATAAGGTCAATGTTTCCAACAGCGCCTATGACATCAACTATTATGATTAAGATCTCACTACAGTGGACAAACGCGTCAGCACCCGTGGTGGTTGGGTGGATGACGAAGGAGACGAGTGTCTCGGTACAACAATGGCATATTTGAAATGTTTTCCATCAGTCATCTGCTCCCTGCTCCCCTCACAACGCCCAGCACGCTTCAGGCCCGACAGTTTTGGACGATGATTTTTACCAAACACCGACACAAGTCCCTATCACTTACTCTTGTCTCGCACACTTTCAACCCACATATGTTTGGAGAGTCACTCCACTGCGATCGTATCATGGTGCTCGCCTTGCCCAAAAACTTACTCCGCGCATATTATTGTAACAAGCGCGATTGTTTTATGAGGTTGCCCCATGATTAAAGATTCTATTGCTACATTAAAATAACGTCTGGTTCTACGTGTTTGCGTTTTGGAACGGTGACAGTTCTCTTTCGCATACCGCTCATGTCTAATGAAGCGACGAGGTCGACAGCACCCAGAAGTCAATTGATAATGCGGCGGACCCTTTTCGGCAAGGTGACTCACTGCACGACACGAGTCACGACGTCTAGCGCAATATGCATAGCGCGGCGATCACTGATGAACCTGCCGTTGGCTACGATGAAACAAACCAAAAAATTTAATCGATGACATCAGAAGACCCTATCGGGTGACTCTGTACGGTGGTTTAGGATGTTTGCGCTTCTTTTACGACTTCCAATCATACGGAGCTCATTGCCGCCGGAGTCGAAAGGTTAAGTGAAGCAAAATCTAACGATCCATCTTCTGTACATTTTTCTTTCTTCTTCACACTATATCGTGTCGTAATCAGTCGTCGAGAGAAAGATTTCTTTGCGATGGAGCCAGGGTGGGTGTGAAGGAGCAACTTTTAATTCATCACAAAATCAACCACTCTCACATACATGCGTTGCGTTTGCTGCCTGTGCTCCATATCGGTACATGGGGTGGCTTCTTCTGCATGTGAAATTCTGCACAGCATATTACACTCCAACTCTGACGGGACTGACGACGAGTGGAACAATAAATTATCTTCAACGTTCAAATACATTAGTGCAGCTGCTAGCTGGGCAAACAACGGAGCGAACGCCACTGCTGGAACATGCAGCATGCAGCTGACGGGATGGATCCTCCCCATCTCTAGAACATGGTCTATGCTGTGAAATATTGAGCAGTATTGCGCTCATGCCCGATGTGTTGTGGCATGCGGACGCAGGAAAACGACGACGACGACAGCATCGACGGCGCAAAGGCAAAGGTTATTAAGAATAAGTGATTCCCAGGACTTAGCCTTGTTGTGCATCAGAATGTGCAAAAAGTGAAAACATGTCGTCGTCGTTGTCGTCGTCGTCCACGACGTACTCAAACGTCTTCCGTTGGTGCAAGCAAGCAGCAAAACTGGGAGACTGGTGCCAATTGTTTGTACGAATGGTAATCGTTCGGAACAACTGCAACAACAGAAAAAAGTCAAGAAGTTGCACCCAACCGAACCGAACTACCCCATTCGACGGACGAGAAAGTTGCATTAGATGGAAAGAACTTCACCGGCTTCATTCTGCTAGCGACTGCATGATGGGGAAGAGTCTGGTAAGTGTGTGGAACAACCAAACCAGCCAATCCACTTTTACTTTCCATCCAACCCCAATCCCGACATCCCTGACTAATGTCTGCTGATGCTGGAGCGATGTTGCCTTCAATTGATAACAATTGCACTCGCTAGTGAATGAACTTACCGGGAACCGGTCGATGTTTTGCTAGGCTGGGCCGCAAGCTAGCCCCGAATGGCGGGAAACGCTTTTTTGTCCACACATTCCATGCAGCAGTAGGGAATGCATCCACTTTTGCTACAAAACTTCCACTGCCACTAACGCAAGCCACTGCACCCAACGATGGTTGCAAAAGTTTTCGCGTAGCTCTTTTATCACACTTGAAGGCTATAATTCTAAACTTTTGTGCACAGGCACAAGCGGCTTAGATGGCACAGAGCAAACTTTTCTAACGTGTGTGTGTATGTGTGTGTGTATGTGGTTGTAGGTGAGCACTTTTAAGAAGCCCTTTAATGAGATTGTTGAGGTACGGTTCATATGTGAAGTGGGGCTTTGGAATTGGAATTGATTTACTGTACAACTTTTGTGACGAGCCGACATTTATGGTTTGCTGATGGTGTTTCATGGCAGGCAATTGAAGTATGTAAAATTAATGGCAGGTTATGGGAATAGTTGGTTTATGAACGGTTTCGTAACAATAGTCATGACAAGATAGTACGAGCAGATATTGTGTGATAGAATAGAATGTAAAATGCACTTTAATCTTAAAGCTCTGCATTATGCACGTTGCTCTGATCTATGCTCTGGTCGTCATTTTCCTAAATTTGCAAGTACACTGTGGACTTCACTCGAGTAATTTGGAAATGGAGCGACTCAATGAGCTGTTCATTTGCGTTCTAAGTCTCGTGTATATGCACATTCAGCTTATCGTATCAAGGTCTCATACTTGAACAGGAAATTTGCACATAAATAGAATTAATGATGAACATTAAAACTGTCGATGACGACAAAACATACGATTGTACAAACGACAATCGTATCATATGCCAACTTCCCGTCAATCAAGCACAAAAGATCAAACAAACCAGCCAAGGGATTAGTTGTTTGGCATCATCAAACATAAAAATAAATATTTTCTTCTCCCTTTCGACCGATTAGCGTCTATTGGCGTAATCGCGGAAGCCAACACCCCGGAGAAGCAGACCAGGCCCGAATGGATGGTCGTTAGGAAATCAACTAATTAAAGTTTCGCCTGCCGACGCGCACCCAGAAATAATACAACCATTAACTCAATTTAAATTGAGCACAATTAATCCCCCTCGTAACCAGTTCTTTCGCCACCAGCAGCACCGGAATTTGGCTCCTGGTGTAAAAAATCCGACATCAGGATCCTTCGCGGGGATCTCCGGGTTGTTCCCATTCATTCCGTGGCTCACTGGCGAGGTCAAACGACTATTGTGCCCCATCGCAAACCTCATGCTTTTGCCCGAAGGTATCAAGAAACGGCGAAGATGTACCAAACACTAATGCCGCCCTCAGCAAACCAGACGGCGGATGAATTCTCGTACGCCTTTTCACCCGGTTTTAATTACCAATTATCAGCACCGTAGTGTAATTTACCGTGCCCGAACCAGCCTTCACGGACGGAACACGCGATAAAAGGCGCGTTGCTACGAAAATGAAATTCAAAAGGTACCGAAAAAATGCGACACGGCCGTTGTAACGACCATTACCATATCGTAGGAACAAACATTTGGGAGGAGAGCGGTTTCTTTCCCTTGTCATGGGATGGATTTTATGGGGGACCACTCATCGTTACTGACCTCTCGAGACGCGGTCATTCTGTTTAAGGGCAGCACATTTCGCATCTCGTTCCGTCTAATTGTGACCCATTTCCACTCGGCAGTGAAACGGTATGATTCATCGTAAAGAACGTCTTCGTTTGTGAGAATGTTATGAATGGAGCGTAGTGCACCGTTACCCCCCCTGCCATCTTCGTGCCGGTAATTTGAACTGATCAATTGAACAAGCGTCACGATTGTTTCCACCTTTGCCCACACGCGGCCATCGGTAAGGGAATCCAGCGGATGACGACTTTGTGCAGTACAACAATTATGGCCCAGTACCACCTTCAACACTTGGTGTCTGACCGTTGTTTGCTGGGACTGACCGGGGACAGCCTGCGAGAAGCTATTAATAAACTCAATTACCCACCGTGGATGGTGGGAGTGCAAAAATCGTCATGCCACTTTCCTCGACTGCAAGCTACAGCATCAGAGAGCATCAGCTGGCGATACACCAACATCATGCCCGGATGAGTCGGCGAAAGGCGTCCGAGGACTTCAACACCATTATCATCATCATTACGGTATCATTGTGGATAGCGGTACGGTAACTTCGGTGGACGCCAGTAGGGGTGAGACAGTGCAGCATCATTGCATTTCCGGTGCGGATCCACACGGGAAATGACTGCGGGAAGGGATTTATTATTGGGTGCAACAGCTAGGTGCCGATGTTGGCAGTTGGCCCATTTTTCCATGCAATCACCGACCGGTTCAATCAACTGCAACCGATCGTTGGCATCGATTTTAGTAGTGTTATTTATTCCCCACATCAAAATAAGGGGCTTGTTGCTTGCTCTGGCATACCTATTTCTGTATCACCGAGTAACACTTCCCGTTTGTTATGACAGATAAATGACAGCCACAATGACAGCTAGTAGTTTCCGATGATGAGAGATGCGCACCGGCGTGCATTGCAAGGCCGGCGTACACCAGACTATTAATCGATAATGGATCGTTTGCATTGCTACGGTGAGCCTTTTTATTGCCAGAAGAACATTACCATTTGCACATGTTAATTTTAAACTATGTTTCGATACATTTTCAACAATTCAACACACAATCACTCTAAAACGGCCTTCGTAAGCCTCTGAAGCACCACCGATTAGCATCCATATCTCGCCTCAAGGGGCAATTAGCATAGTTCGTTGCATTGAAATACCTTTGGTACATTGCACCGGATCACCGTATTTGGATCGATTACCGATTACTGATGCATATGTATGGGGCACGATTGTTCTTGCTGCGACCGCGATACGTAACCGCGTTAATACTGATTTTATTACTGTCTCGCACCGCGTTTGTGGCACGTTTCGAGTGTGTATTTTTGTTTTGTTTATCTCACACGGTCTCATAATGCAATTTAATGCACCATAAACTATGCAGGTGTGTGCACTTTGATTTGATTTTGTTGTTGTTTTGCGTGTGTTGAAGTTTATTCTACTTTTCTCATTTCCCCTTCTAAACTGAACTGTGGTTGGGCAAGCACAAAGCGGTGCTCACACACCCAACCCCACAATGGGCACGGAACGAGATGGCAAACGAGATTCCATTCAATTCGAGGCGCATTTCGTCGCACATTTCGGTGCACTGCAATTATGCACGCTCAAACATGCGCCATGGCGGAGCTGAGCAGAGTGCCGTTTAATGTGACGCCAGTCCTTTGCTCATAACTTAATTGCCCTTTCGGGCTAGCGTACCACGCTATCGGAACATTGAGGAATGCAGGAGGTCATTGGAGCTCTAACCGATTATGGTGCTAATGCGACTCCACATACTCGCCGAGCACCATGCCCAGCATCAACGGCACCGTCGACGTGTGAGCGAGAATTTGTAAATGATTATTTGATTATTATTGCTCTCGCTCTCGTGCTGCAAGAGACGGAACACACACACACACACACACAGCCACGCACCCATGATATGCTCACAAACAAAACATGCAATTGCATGATGGTTGCATTTCAAAATACATTTATTCATGATCGTGTCATTAAATCATATTTAATGCTGTCGCTCCCTTTTGCCGTCGTTCCATTTAACCCTAGCGTCACCTCGAGTGAGCCAGCATCTGACGCAACGCCATGATGCTAAGGGTTTTTTTCGTTTCCTGCTAAAACATCATGCTGATGAACGGAGCCGACAGAAGCCAGCTACAAAAAAAAAAAACAAAAACTAAATGCAACACTACCGTCAACCCAGTGACAACATCCAAACGGCCTCCGGTATATCGCAATTCGATTCGAGTGCAAATTGTTTTTCCATCCTTTTTTTTCCCCACCGTGTCCGGGCGACCCGATCGAAACGAGCTTTCGGAAATCGATTACAGCAAGAAAAATGGTGATTGCTCTCTGAATACGGAACGGGGAAAAAAAGCTCACATCTCCGGAATACAACCAGAGGTCATAACACCGAGTTCTAATTGCCTAGCAAACGTCCATCTACTGTGGAGGGTAGTACGATTGGGTGACGCAATGGTCATCACCGTGTAGCGTGCAATCAAAGAGACCAACCGAGACATCTCTGTTGCTGTTGGCACTGGTCAGGCCGCACACCAGGCAAACTGCACACATTCGTTTCATTCATGTCTGGTGATGCTGGAAAAACCCCGCCGATTGATGGCCGACCGGACATCCGAGATGACGGACTTGATTTTGAGTTTTCGCCCGGATGCTCGGGAAAGACGAAATGCCCTCGTACCCGAACGCGCCGGAGATGGTTCGGTTTTCCGAATGAATTATTGCTTTAATGAAGCCTTTATCTGATTACCGAACTGGAGCGTGAAAAGCTTCGAACCCGGACCGGGGTGACGGTGGCACTCGCCGGATTCGCTTCGCTGTGGCAGTAAGATGATATATCTTCCTCGCATCGTCCCATCGTCTATTTGGCTTTTTCGGACGCTGGAGATGAAGTTCTTCCAGTGCCGAACCGTAGCAGAGGGTGGCTCATTAATTATTGCCAGTATCCCGTATCCCTGGTGCTACCCGTCGACACAAATTCTTGCCCGCTCAAATTGACCTTTCTGGTAATGGATGGATGGACGGAGCGAAACCGAGCAGTGGACGCTTTATGCACACATTTATCAGACCACCAAACACAAGCGGGATAGAATTTTCATCCAAATTACAGCCAAGGGGTTTCACGGAATCGAATCGAACCTAACCTCGGATTAAACCCCTTCACGAACCCGTAAACCGACCTGCAACACTGGAGGAGGAAACAGGAGAAGCGTCTGGACTGTTGTCGGTTCCACGATAGTATCGGTAGCACCCGAAATTAATACAATTAATAGTTAATTTATTGACCGTAAGCCACAATACTGCCAATTACGCCCACCCAGTCCCACTTTAGCGCGCACGCTAGACGAAGCCGCAGAAACTATAAAATAATCCTGGAATGGTGGCCATCATCGTTGAAGGCTTCCCCGTGCGATTGTTCGCCATATGCGTTTGTTTTGAGAGTGGTGATGAAAGCCTTCACCCGGTGTGTAGCAGGCCAGCGGAAGGATCCCTATCGTTGCGAAGATCAGCAGGATCAAGCGAATTTCCCGAAACCCGCAGCGAACTTACAGTGCTACGAGAACACATTGTTACGCGTGTCGAACCGTCGGATGTGCGTGAATGCCTGACCGAGATTTACCAAAACGGAGCAGGTGATTTTCCTTCCCGTACTGTTACTGATGATGCGTGTGCGTGGCGCTAGTGCGTTATCTCATTTCGCTAATGGTTCCGCTAATAGGAAAACATTTGTTCCAGCGTTCCGGGTTTGCCATGGTGCTGTAACAAAGCGGCACGGCGTGTGCTCGATGCTACACCGCACCGGCAAATAGCGTTCATTTGCATCGAAAAGCAGGGTACGTCTTGGGCTACAGGGAGCGTTAATTTGAACTCGCTCAAGAACGAACCAGAATGTGGACATTTTCCAACCGGCAATGAAATCCGAATCCTTATGGCTTACAAGATAATTTCAATCAGTTAAGCAGTAATGAAAATGCGTGTCAAATGCGTGGTGTGGAGTATGAAATTAAAGTCAAAACCTCGTTCTTCGCCGCGCACACCGGAACGAACAGGGTAGAACCTTCCGGCGGCACCAGACCCGGGAACGATATTACGGCTGTTCCGGACCATTCCGGACCGAAATGCGCAACAATGTGAAACATAATTTGTTCTGCTCGGAAAATTCACATTCTCCTGACGATCTTGGAAATGTAATATTAATAGAGGCAATGATTGGCCGCAAGCGAACATACACACGCACGTTAGGACCCACGCTGTTCGGATTGGATGTTTGGTGGGTGGTTTAAAACTGAACGCAAATCTAATTCCCACATCGTGCGTGCCGAAGCCACCCCGAGCTGGTTGTGGTTGTGTCTTTGGGCAATCGCTTCAATCATAATTAAGCCGAACGCACTGGATAGATGTTAGAGGGCCCGCCGCTTCGCCTTCGAGCCCGCGGGTCACAGAAAGGTGCAATAATAGTGCCGAGATACGACTCTCGACTTCAAGGAAAACGACCGGTAGAAGGGCATCGTAATGTGATCCGGGAGATAGGGATGCCTGTTTAACAGAAAACAGGGAAACTACCGATGAGGGAGAGAAGAAAAAAAAAACGCACTACAGCGCTAAGAAAACATTCCCCCATGCGGGCGATAACTTGTCGGTATAATCGGATCCTGATGTTGGTCGGGGTAATTGGGGTATGGGATGGTGTTAATTATCTCTAATGCCGATCCGGGCAATTGATGTACGAGCTTCTGGTTGGTTGCTGGTTTAAGGTACGGGTCAAATAGTGGGATCCCGTGGCAAAGGTTGATTGGTGTAAATGAAAGTAGAAGCGCGCCTATAGGGTGTGCCTTATGATCTAGCACTTGATCTTACCGGGTTACATTCATTGTAATTTGATTTTTTTCCTTGCCATGTTTTAACAAAACTCTATTCGTCAATACATTTTCCTTCAGCTATTGATTCGATAGCAATGCTCGAAAATAACATTCAAACCCGATTTAATTCGTTGCTTTGATTAGCTCAGTACCAATCATTCCAATTAGATTAGAGTAGGTAAGATGCCTGTAGCCTCCATTTTTTATTTATAACGAAAAGAAGAGAGGAAGGTCTAAAAAGAAAAAAAACAATCAAAGAGTAACAAAAAGGAATAACATGGAACGAAAAAGAACGAAAAAAGACGAAAGAGGAAAGAAGAAGAGAGGAAAAAATTACTAGAGATTGAAAAGAATCGAAAAGTAACGAAAAGCGGTTATAAAACAAAAAATAATAATGAAAAGTGCGAATAGGAATCCATTCGATCCATTCATAGAATCTAATCAATCCTCGTTGCGAAATAAGCAATTACGATCTCTTATGCTCTAATACGTTTAAATAATAAACTAACTTTATCTTTCACTAAAAGTGCCATTATTCCTCCACACCATGCAAGCCTAAGGCTAAAAAATGCTTCTCATCCAAACGTCATACGGCCAATAACAATAATTCCCTCGGCTAAATCCACTTTGCATCCATGAGCATCCGACCGACAGGCGGCGAGAAGCTTTTTGGTCGAAAACCCCCATACCAATCGCTAGCAGCAACCGAACCGTCAATTTATAATCTCTAATTTGCCAACACTTCGACCGAGCACCAGCAGTACACGGGACCCATACAGGCCAACCATCCCGAAGCAGCAAGGACATCGAGCCAATAAATACATTCGTTAACAAATTTCCTTTGCAAGTCCCTCCGTACCGCTCGTATCCTTCCCCGGTCGCACGCCGTACGCGAAAGTGTTGAATAATCCAGGCACAAATTCACCACCACAAACGACAACTTCCCAATCTCCCGAACCTCCGCCTGCTCCTTCAGGCATTAGCAAACACCAACCAACCCGCCATTAGCATACGCAGCGACGCGAAAATTCACACGCCAAAGTGGATTCGCTTTCATCTCGGAACCACGATGACGACCTCGTGGTGTGCCGGGGCCGGTGACGCATCATGAATCCGTTCTATCGATCACTGAACACCCGGATGACGATCGGGGCGCGTTGAATGGTGTGCGTTGAAAAATGAATTGCTGACATTGGTGACAGTTTCTCGTCTGCCCCCGCCCCATCCAACCCGCTCTTTTGCCTAGTTCCTTCCACGAACGTTGTTTTGCGTTGATTGGAATGTCGCGTCCGAAGTGGAACGTCGATGCGCACCTAAATGCGACCAGAAGGAGAGTTCTAGCGACGTCAGCGGGGAAGGAGGAATAAATACTCGCAGCAACAGAAAAAAAGAATGGCGAAACTTAATAACTAACAGCAACTCAGTCACGGTGGAATGGTGGAACGTGTGTGCGTGTAGCTCAGGCTGAGCATCTATACGCACAAAAAAAAATCGCTGACTATTAAATTAGCATATAAATATTATTTCGACCCCGATGCCTCACACACGTGCAAAGCACCCAGGATGAAAAGGGATGATACAAGCGGGAAATGGGAGGATTTAGAAGTCAGTCAAGGAAAAAAAACGTACGCGAGTTCTCTCTCGTACACTCGTAAAACTTCTTCTCATTTCCATTCCCGTCTTGAGTGTGTTTATCGAACTGCCTAACAAACTGTTTTGACGCATCGGAATGATTTTCTTTCCCGGAGCGGACGAAGCATGCACACAAAAAAAAGATCTCGCTCTTTAGCATACAATACATTATTTATGCACATTTGCAAAAAAAAACAAATACACACACATACGAAGCCACTTATAAGTGTCACAAAAATGGTTTCGCCTAATAAGTGACGCTAAGAAAGCTTCGCAAAACTGAGGGTGACAAAAGTAAGAAAGAACTTCAATTCGCACAACATCCATAAGCCACTTGGAAGCAAGGATGAAGGAGAAAACGAGCCAAAATAAATTTCACACACAAGCGCGCACACAAACATGAATATATTGTCATCTAGAGAAGCCAAAAAGTGCTTTAAACAATCAAAATCCCGGGACCGGGGGTTGTGAAGCGAGCGATGTGGTGGACAGTGGTGCTTGCTCATTTGCATAATTTTCCTTTCATCTATGCTAATACTTAAGCATGACACACACTCGAGCGACACAGTCAGTGCCGTTGGTCATACTGACCAACGAACGCAGCACGAAACGTAAATTCTGCCAGTTGGGTGGGGGGGTGGGGGGGGCAGCGAATATCCCATCATCTACGCAATGGGAGGACGCACAGCTTTCACGCCTCTCGAGCATCTCCAATCATTTGGTGTTGGCTAATATATTCGAGAATTTATTTTTATATTTTACCGGTAGGTTGGGATGCTTTTGTCTAGGTTTTCACTTTCTTTTCCGGTTAGCAGATGGTTTGATTTGGTTTTAGCTAGGAGATGCTTGGAGGTAACTGAAGCACATGTTGAAGAACAAGAAGTATTTCAGCTAAGCATTGTTCATTATTATTCATACATCGAGATTTACAATGTAATAATAAAGAAACAATAGAAACAAAAAGATTCATGTAACATCGCTCGATTGTACTTTGGATCCTAATTTGGAAGACTAATTTGAAAAAAATCTGTAGTGCAGGGCTAGAAATTTTATCATAAGGAATAAAAAATACTCTAAAAGCTGGAACTCTGGAAGGCTGGAAGCAATAAAACTGTGCATTTATTATATTGCAGTTGTTGCTCTTGCAACCATACATAAACAAAAACAAACTAGAAAGATTTATCTTCCATTTTCCACTGCGCCAATCACACATCGGCTGCCAAAATAAACATCTAATCAATTGCAACATGCCCTCGCGGTATTTAGCGACACTTGGGTCACATTGTTCATCTGTGGTGGACACCGGTCCAATGGTCAACAACGATACAACAGCACAAAACCAAACACCCGCATCCAGGCGGAATCGCAAACAAACCATCCTCTCCTCGGGCTAGGACATACCTATGGGCTAGCAAAAAATAGGCTATCGGACATACTTCATTAACTGCAGGTTAATTTTCAGATTGTTCCATATGCAAAAGCGAGCTTCCCATCGAGGTTTTGTTGATGTTGATGTCGATGAGGGTATAATTTTGTACGATATTCTTTTAACCTCCGTGTCAGCATGTGTTTTTGAAACGGTCACCCAAGCAAACACCACACCTTAGTAGATAGGTTGAAATTGCACCTGGTGTTGGTGCAATGTTTAATGATGTTTACTAAGTTGCATGTTACGTCGAACGCAAACATTTCGGGACACCGCACCGCTGATGTTATTGATTTCCTCTCGACTTGTTTCGCCGCCTTCAACAAGAAAGATATGTATTGCACATGTAATCAGCAACAGGAGCAGACTGATTCCTTTGTAGATTTCGAGATCAATCACATCGAATTAAATTTGAATGAATCATGAACTATTACAAGAAATACAATACATTAAACTGTTGTCAATTGGTGCTCCTTTAACCGCATATGCTGTGGTGCTTGATTTGGTCTTGAAAAATCCTTCGAAACGATCCAACAGAATTCCAGCTCCAGGTGGTTCACATCAGCACAAACGACACAGAATTGTTTTTGATGAGACGATAATTAAGCATTTTTTTCATTACCGGACGCCCCACACACCAATCGAAGTACGGCAAGCCATCAGGAAGGCCCTTTCGGCTATTGAGTGACATTAACGTTGGGAGGGTTGCTCTGTGTTTTCATTTGTTAAACAACGGCAACTGTTTACCGTCGAGGGTCGTACGCAGTGTAAATATTTACAATTTAAACATGCTTCCGTACTAACCCCAAACTGCACTAATGCGTCCGCGAATGAACTAATTTTGCATCAATTTGCAAACGCACTGCAATGGAGGAATGTTTTAAATAGAGTTGCCTTCGAACGCCAAGAGAGAAACAAAACAAGAGCTCTGTGACCAATTGAAAGGTTTGTGGAAGAGTTTCAAAGTAAACTAATAAATGTATAAATTACAGCTAATTAAAACAACACCACAACAGAGTTGCAACTTGCTCGCTGCGCTATATGCCTAGCAGAAGCACTAAACGTACGCTTCATATCTATCGACCGGTACCATTCCAACGAAGAGCATTGCAAGCATATAGTGCAAATTACAGCAGAACCATGAAGTAACAAATTGCACCGTGGCTGTGACCGAGTAGCTACAAAATGTTTCATTCTCTATTGGCTTTTCTTGTCTTTTTACTCCCGCCGCGATGTCACACGTGTTGCGCTTCTCGCAAATGATTGATCCAAAGATGGAAAAATGATGACACCCACAGGGCTACAACAGGCCGTCAGCACCGTGCGCGACATGAATGCGGAATGTACTCCATGACCACGACCGCTCCGATGCAATTGTGCATGCCGTCAAGTGCATTCCATTATCGTGCTGTACTGTTCCGTTCTCAACGGGTAATTTTCTAGATTGAAGCGAAAACCTCCGCTTCAGCTATTTTCAAAGTCGAAAGCAACAGAAAAAAAGGGAAACGTTCTTAAAACCCCTACTCCAGTTGGGTTCTCCACGTAACTGCATTCACAAACTTGTTAACCGACATTTCATTTGTCTCTTGTCAGCTGCAGCAGCTCCTTCATCTTTACGCCCGTCGTGGTTGCTAGATACAAAGCCGACCCTTAGGCCGTTCGCTTCGGAAGCTATTTTACACAATGTCAGTGCAAGTGACGCCAGCGTCAGTTCTCACACTCCACCGTTAGATGGTATGATGCAGTTTTGTATGTGTTTTTTTTTTCGTCGATGTTGTTTGTTGCAATCCACTCGCCACTCGCACACACAACATGGATGACCTCGATATTACACTATGGTATGATGCATGACGCCTGGCACTGCATGGTTTGCTCGAACACGTTCTCAATGAAGCCAATGGGACAGTCACAAACACACACACACGTACTCAGCGACACTTGATGCACATCTTGTCCCGACGATGACCAATCGGTTAGATATGATCAAGGCAAGCAACAGTCAGGCCTGCCTGCCGGCCTGTCAGCTCAGTTTAGCGAATGTGGCGAGATAAAGCACGCAAGAAGGCAGCAAAATCAGGAGTGAACACTCTGTTGAGGGAATAATAATAGCGGTAAAACAGCTACGGAATTTTAAAAAAACATGCCTTTGATACATCGATTGTATGTGCAAATACAATGCGTTATGCAAGTGATTTGCAATGGATCCCGGAGCATTACTCAATCGATCGTTATTGTGAAAGGAAGTGACGACGGTGAGCCATTTAGCGAAGTTGTTTTAATGTGGTAATATAGTAACTGCGGTAGCCTTATCGAGCAGTTAGATGAATCTGACGACGATGTGCAATCACCGTGATCTTTCTGTCAAAATTTACTTCATACAGATAAGATATCATAAATCTGTTGAAGTTCAAACTATGAGAGGTTGTCAGAATTCCTGGAAATTTCAATAGACTTCAGAAGCCCATCAACAATCAATTCTAAATTAGTTGCCTTTTGTATAAGACCATAGTTTTGCGACTGACCAATCGGTTTATCTAATAAAAAATAATGTAAACTAAAGAACCCAAAACTGCCAGCAGCGGGGAAGAAAGTCACACGTAAAATCAACATTGTACTACACCCATCTACGATACATGGCATATGCAATGCACCGTCGATGCAACCGTCGTGACGTTTTTTTCTGTTTGCATCAACTCACACATTCCCTGTGCCAAATGTTAACATCCTGTTGTTTTATTTCTGTACTGTATTTATTTCACTTCTCCGAAAAAGGAGATTAGATTAAACCGGAACCAGAGTTATTTTCCGCAAGCATTTATGGATTCATATGATATTGGAAATGGTAACAGTCATTACGTCAACCAGACAGTGGTAAGCAACGGTGCTGATAACGCTCGGTGCCTTGCTATCTTTCCATTCTGCGAACATTATTCTTTACGAGAAATGTGTTTTTTTTTTGTTTTGGTATAAGATTATGTTGAACATGTGTACAGAAAAACGAATAGCTACCCCTCTACAATAATTGTTTTGAATGTTGCATAATTCACACTCTATACACAAAGAATTTTCTCAACGTTGTCAGCACACCTTGCCTCAAGATATATAAAATGTTGATAGAAACAATTTCAAGAATTGCAAATTTAAAACTGATTGAGACATTAAATATGCAACCAAACATATTTCACATTCATCAAGCAACAAAATGTACCATGTGTGATTAACTCTGAAGCATATTTTCTATCTATGGCCGAAAGACTAGAAAGCTAGCTTGAAAAACTGTAGCCCAAGTCAACCGTAACACAAAACGAAAGTCCCTACAGCAAATGAACACACCAATGGTATGTTCTCCACAAATCCCATAAGACTGGTAAGCTAAAATATGGAACATGAAGTTCGGCTTCTCGAAGGGACATGATGTGCAGATGTGCATCTGTTGTCAAGTGTTTGAACTCGGCCCGTTTTATTGCAGGCCCCAACAGCACTTACAGCACGACAGCAAATAATACCGTCACTGAGAGCAGAACAACTGCTCTGCCACTATAGTACGTTGATGGACAAAATTTGCTGTTTAGTGTATTTTACCATAGTAAAACATTTTATTCCTGATATCGTTCGTTTAGATAACAGCAAGTGTGGCTTGATAAAAAAATCCAAGAACTGTAAATCTTTGCCTTAACGTTTCCGTGCAGATGTTTTATCAGCATTATCGAGCATTCCCCGTTTGCCATTCCGACTTGTTCGTGCGGAGTCGAGGAAAGACACACAAACTCAACACTCACCAGGGAATTGAGAAGGTTTTGTTTGTCGAACATGACTTCCAGATACTGCTGATTCGTTTGGCCTCTTTCCTAATTAGAGCCCAGTCAGCTCGTTTCGCTACAAAACCTCACCTATCTGACCGGCCAACCTACAGAGACCTCGTTTGCAAAGCTCCTGCATTAGAGACGGCCTGTGAGGAATGTTTCCGCGAAAACACATCCGCAGAATCGAATCCCTTCCACTGGTGTGCCGTAAGCACCAGACAAACTCATAAACTTTCGCAGCATCTTGCGAGGATGTGTGTGTGTGGACGACGCTCAAGGACGACTGACGGACGGTTCGGTGGATGGTAGTGCACTTGCGAAACGTGATTCATTGGTTAGCTGGCAAATGCTGGCCGCCTGAACCACCATTCCTACCACACACATTGCATGAACCGGGGCGCAATACGTGATGATTGCAGTTAAGCGTTCGAAGCTTCTTTAACTGGCTGCTCAGTGGCACAGTTGTCACCGTTGTTTGAGACGGAGTAAAGAGGTAGATGGCAGTAGGAGTAGGAGCGCAGAAACAACAAACACACAGAAAAAAATTAAACCCGCCATAGCAAACAAACATCGACATTCTCGACCGCTTTGGCAAACCCGAGCGGTAACACTGTGCAGTGCTGCAGCTTAGAACGGTCGATGCATAGCAAACGTGGGTCATAAAGTCATATACTTGCGGGAAGAATACCACACACACATACAACAAAAGCCCTCGCTCAAGCAGGGAAACGAGCATAAGATTTTTTTATCTCATGCATTTCAAACAGCGGATGAAGATTACAAGCCAGTAGTAAAAAAACAACAAGCTAAAGCATTATTTGAATAAGTTGCACAATGCATCTACGCGTTTGCTACGTGAGTAAAATCAGATCCTACTGTGACAGATGACCGCCTCGTGAGGGTTATATAATATAATGATAGGATGCGACAATGGCCATCCCTTCTGTGATGTTGTAATTTTTTATGACAGCCATCATGCTGTCAAGGCAAACAAATGCTTAGAAATTCCGGAGGATATTTGGAATTTCGAACAAATCACTCTTTCGCATAGCATTGAGAGGACGAATTGACCATCATTTATTGAGGATCAAAGTCAATCATTCTTCTTGGTAGTTTATTGAATACGTTGAAAGACAGTTTACGTCATTGATTGTTTAAAACACCGCTAGGATGACTTGAGAAAGCTTTTTTGATGGAAGTTATCATAGGAATCATTCGATAGTTTTTTTTTATAGGCATGCAAAATAGCCAGTGAAGAGCATAACATAGCGAGTTACTTAAATCATGTGAAATTTTCTTCAATATTTCATTCATTGTTATCCTTTTCCTTTAATTATAACAAATGCTTCACACAAATAACAAAATGAATTAATGCCTCAACCAGAAAATTGGGATTATTTCCATAAAACTTCGCACCTTGTACAGCGTCTCGCTTTTGACTGGGTAAGCACACAAACCATCCAACCAATAGACAAATTCCTTCTCGGCAACTTAAATTTTAACCGTCATCGGTTAACCTCAATTTGTCCTCCATGTAGCTCCGATCGCAGAAGAAACCCTACGAGAATTCTCTTTCCGTTTTCCCCAACCAATAGATGGGTTGCAGCATTCTTTAACCCACCCACAAGCATGTTCCTTATTTTTGGCCTACAGAAAAAAAGCCCTGAAAATGTGAAAGCTTTCCTTTGCCCAATTCGTATTCGCCATTGTTGACATTTCTCACCGTATGCGAAAAGCGTCTCACAGTGGCAGCACACACAAAAAAGGCCTACTAATGTTTGTCCGGAAGGGCAAATAAAAGCGAGCACCAAAAAAAAAGGGAAGCCCTATCCCTCTCTGCTTTCACGTGTACACGATGGGACGGGTGGGTGGCCAAATCGTATTTGTCATTTTGATTGATTTTGTTTTGCATTTCTGTTTCCGTTTCCGGCTCGAAAACAAATTTTTCCGTAACCGAAGAAAGCGAACAAAACGCTCGTCGGTTGTGGGATGTGGACGAACAAAGGCAGAAGAAGAACAGATCGACAGCATCCGTCGATCTAAAGCGGGAAAATAGGAAAGAAAGGTACCGGAAAATAACACAAGAAAAACGAAATACACTCTCACCCATCACTCCCACTTAAGGGGCGAAGAAAGTGAATAAACCTTCAAACGAGCGTAGAATGAAAAGACGAATGATTTCTGAGGGAGCTGTATTCTATCGCTTTGTCCGAGTAACACGACGCGGGCAAGTAGTCGGTAAAAGCAAAGAAAAAAAAACACCACCGTTGGAAAAAGGATACCCAATCGAATGATGATTGAGTATTGGTCTACTGGGAAGTATTGGGCGTGAGAAGCGAGAATCGAGCAGGAATGCTTCATGCAGAATGCAGCCGGATAAGGGTAGCTCGGTTCACCCTCTGTTAGCTTTCAACTGGAAGTTGATGAGAAATTCCTGCACGCAGTAATGTGTGTACGGCACTAGACGCTTTTCCTTTATTTGTCTCTCTATTTGTGCCACTTTCGTTGTTGCTTCATTCTTCAAAGGAGGCACACCACCGAGCACACGATCGTTCGATGCAAAAGCTCAACGGCACCCACCAAAGCTCCGCCGGTTTCTTTCACCCGCGTAAACATTGACGGACAGGAGGGTTTTGCGCAAAGGGTAGTTGTGCGTTCGTATTTGCGCGAGTGAGGCATCGAACCTGAAGGGAAAAAACAAGCAATGGATATGTTTACAAACGCCCGCAGCTTCTTTCGCCCATCAAGAAGTGACAATCGATACTGGGTTTCGATGCAGAAAAGGGTCGCGCGAAGCTGTGTAATAAGCAAGCCAAACGTACCATTTGTCTGTTGGCCCGGGTGTGAAAACCCTGTCCCAAAATGGACCCCGCGTCATTGAGGGAGCATTGAGGGCTTTGGTTTTTCGCTCACCGCGGCAGATGCTTCCTGCCACTCGGGCAGCGAAAAGTAATGAAATATTTATGCAAATCGACGTTCAATCAACCGTTCGACTAGATGAGGTCTAAAATGGTAATGTGCGTATGGGCGCGTGCTTGTTTACTGTTTAGTCTTGCCGTCACTTCGTATTGCAAGATGGCGTGATGTTTGAGTTTTCCATTGGAATACTTCAAATGTAGAAGTATGTTTTTTTTTGTCCCTGCTTGACAGGCCTTTCAGAGACCTTCAAAGAATAAAGGTTGAAATTAGCAGAAAATATCTATTGCGAGCAACAACAAACTTCAAATATACGAAATACAAATTGAGCAAATTGCCGAAAATGCCCGCCTCACTGGATGCGGCCTTTTAGATACGAAAACTGTATGTTAATAACCATATCATATCAATCAATCGTTAATGGTGTTCATTGCCCAAACACCCAAACATTATTTAACATGAAAACTCAGCAATTCGTTAACATCACATAAACAAACTTCACCGAAAGTCCCCGTCCGTTAAGTATGAACATCTCATTCGCAACTAATCAGAACCTTTTCATAATAAAAGCTCTTTGATTCACGTCCAAAAGAAACAACTTTCCATTGCAACACAAAAAGGCAACACCCAACCAAAAAGAAAAGGTAACCAAAACAATGGTCGCTGTCGACAAAAGGAACCACCACCAAGAAAAGAAAATGGAGCATGCAAATTGAAAGCGAAATGATCCGTGAATGATCAATCTGTTTCGCTCAATTTGTTGTCCCGTTTAGTTTCAACATTATCGCTCTACACCGCCGCGCACACTTATGTGCCGCACATTAGCATAAGTAGCTAGAGGTTCTTTGCAGCGACGCGTTCCTTCTTTTTTTGAATTTATCGACAGCTTAAAAACATAAAAATTAACTTTCACACCGTGAAAATGGGAAAGAGAGCTTTTCGCTTTTCGGTTGCGGATACCGCTAGAAAAGTTCATTCAAATCCCGCCCAAGACCTGCTGTCTACCTGTGACTTGTCTGAGGTGGGTTCACGCGATTCCATTAAAGCTACATCGACAGTGGAGTTACGTAGGTTAGCAAGAATCTGTCTTTCATCGATCGGAAACAGAATTGCTGCTGCTGCCCGTGTTGAGACGACTTTTATTTCTTTCTCATCAACCGTTCGACTGCCTCACCGTGGCAAGCCGCGACCGGTGGGTTCCCTGTAAACGGTACCAGCGATTGTAAACGTTTGCACGATCGATTGCAGCACCCGAAAAAGGTAAACATTGCGAGTTCGTGGACGTGCGTACGGAACCGCTCGTTGGATTTTCGGCAAACGATTACAATACCTTCTCTCCTTTCTCGATTCTCGCTGCCGTCGATTTCACTGCGCCAAGATTACAGCGATCCACAAGCGAAGCGAAAACCACTCTCACGTGAGGAAGATTTGTGCGCTGTGCGCGGCAAATAATGCGCTTTCGGAGTGATTGGATAATAATCTATCATTAACACCTCGACGATGAAGTCGAAGACGTCGGACCATGGAGAGCTGGCTGGGTAGCGGTTCTGGGAAGATGTTGGAGGTCCCCTGATTCCTACTCCTCTCCCCATTGCGTTTCGGTAGTTAAGCCACTGCACAGTGGTTGGATCGGTTCGAACAATAATTTCGATCGAATGCTATTTTTGACACCCTCCATCAAATCGGTAGCAAGCTGCAACGTCCTGACGTCCGAAGCTTCACTCGAAGCCCAAAAGTGGCAACTGGTTGGGCCACCATAAAATGGAATTTCGTGAACGATTCGTTTGATGTTTGTGCTATTTGGAAAGAAACCTCATCGCGAATCCCTCAGCAACCGAACGGGTGAAATATCGAGCGGCATATTCAAAGCAATCTAAACTTGCCACCCATAATCCCATATTATTGCGGCACGTTGGTAAAATTATTTCGCACCATAACGTAATCAAGCGAATTGCGGGCTATTTGGAATGTTTCAAAATACTGCAAAACCCCAGCAAAAGCGGTCAAAACCGCTGCAGGATAGCTAGCAGTTCACTTTCTAATCCATTTTCCGGTCGAAGGCAATGCTATTCCCTCAATCTACCGAAGAGTGAAGTGGATTTATTACTCGGCTTGGGTGGAAAAAAGGCACCCAAAACACCTCCATCACCATCACTGAAGCTCCAGCACCAAATCAGAAAGGAAATATAATGCAGGAAAGCATTTTGCAAGTAATTGCACCATTTAAAATTCTATGCACGAACACGTCGTTCCATATCCACCTCCGTGTGGGATGGCATGGAGAATCAGAATGCGGGATGCTTCGGCAGATAGGATTCCAAACGTTCCTTGATCCCTTTGGTTGGACACCTCCCCTGGCTGATCCTTTTGCATAACTAACCCCTCAAGCATCTTCCTCCCGAATCGTACCCGATTTGTAGGTTACATAATTCCATTAAAGTAGAGTTTAAATTACGCCTCCCAAACCCGGTTCCATTTCGAGGTTTTGAGGACTTCAATCATTTTTCCACTCTCGTATTCATAGACTTGATGGTCCTGCGACACCGAATGGGGTCCCTACCAGGCCCAAGCCAGCATCTGAGCGTGTTGCAATAAACGTTTTATCTATTCCTTGCTACGATTGTGAATAATGTGGTACACCCCGTTCCGCTTCGTGCATCCATTCAGACCAGCAGCAGGAAGTTGTTTTTGTGATTCAGTTTAGCAATTACCACTGTGCCACCGGAGAAGGGACATCTCCTTTTGCTGCGTCAAATGTGAAGCACACCGTAAGCGACTGTTCGGTTTTGCATCGCTCAAGAACATGGCTCCACACATCTTTCCACACATCCTAGGAAGAAAGTGGAACCGTTGGGTGACAATTCGGTGACTTGCTCCAAACCATACACCGAAGCACAGCGGCAGCAGCAAGCGGCAACTGATATCGCCTAGCATTATCAAGCCGTTTTTGAGGAAGCTGTAATTAAGCTCGCAAGGAAACAATAATTACATTTAAAATTCAAACCAACTTCAGAGTGTCATACTCAAGCCGTGCAGGGGTGGTTGCTGACGGTGACCAGAGGGAAGGCAAAACGTGACAGAAACCACGCGGCGTTCTAGCTGCTACCCAGTGACAAGTAGGCAACGAACAAGGCGAATGGATGCAGAGGGAGAATACACATAAATCTTAAAACCACATTAAAGTGCAAACGATACGACATGGCAGGGACGGGGATGAGTTTTCATCCCGGGATGCTTCACAAAATTTGAAAGCCAAACAAAACTTTTACCCATCCGCCGCCGCCCCCACCCCACTCCAAGATTTCCACCGTTCTTCCGAGACAAAGAAACCCGGATTTGGGGTAGAATCGGGATTTGTTAAAGTGATGCGCTTTAAACTCCAAAAAAGCATAGATGAAGGATTTATCTTTAGGTTTGCCCGCGTTTGTAGAACTCCGCACACCACCAACCAACCCTTGTTACCCCTCTTCACCACGAAAAAGCGTCACGGAGCCAGCTCAACCGTGACAAATTACACGCAAATCAACGCCATATTATCGTTTTCGGTTTTGTTGTAACCTTGGGTGGATGCGGGTGTGATAAGGTTCTTCCTGGTGCGTGATTTGATGAAGCTTCTGGTGGTCGTGGTCTTTTGCACATAAAAAACATCACACAACAGCACATGCCAACAAACACGGATTTAAGGATCCGTGAAGAAGGGACACACACGCGAAGAAAGGACGAAGCGGTGGGCTTTTAAACACCGTTCCGGTTAGTTACTGGTTGGAAGCAATTCATGTTTTAATTACAACTTTATTAATAAGATTGTACCTTTAATCTATATGCAAATGTAGGTATAGGTATGCAGAGCACACTCACAAACTCGCGTACACGCATGCTACTATTGCAGTCGTTTAAGACCCAGGCCACCCGGACAGGGCAGTGTATTTTACAAAGCTGGAACTCGTCAGTAATGGGCAGTATCCCTTTCGAAGCACCGGAACAGCTCGGGTAGGGCAAGAGTTGTTATGATGTCCTGTAGCGTTCCCTGCAGCTATTACCAGCAGTGTACAGCAACCATTAGTTATTCAGTAAAACAAAACTAGAAGCAACAGCAGGACAGCGTAAAACGGAACGAGCTCAAACTTTCTCACCTTTCTGCAGAACTTCGCCAAAGGATCAGAACAAAATCCTTCCTTTCCAAAACTACAAACGCTCGAATCCTTAAGAATTCCATGCCAAAGGACCATCCGGAACCACAAAGTTACATCCGGCACTGCGAGCCAACCCGATCCGTGAGGGCGGTCGCTTTACCACCAAAAGGTGAGAGTGAAAAGAATGTTTTGCTGCCTGTTTTAGTTTCTACAACTTTAATGAGAACCTACTAGCGACCAGCGTTCTCAAGAGGAAGTTTAGCTTAATCTAATCCAATTCAATGTTTCTTCATTTTAATGCTACGTTCCTCTTAACCTTCCACACCAGATGATGTCATAGCAGCATGAGCAAAACTACCCGCTCTTAGTCGATAAAGATTGCGAAATTCGCCACTTTTACTACTTCCACATGCCGACGGTTTGCAGCACACCCTGCTTGTGCGATACGTCCTTGAAAAAAAAGCCGTAATTCCAAAATTATCATCCACCGCCGGGCCGCGTTATAAAGCATACTGTTTGATTTTCTCACTAACACACAAGCTCAGCAAACAAGCTACCTCCCACAAACACGCACACCCACGGTCGTATACTTCGGGCATGAGTTTTTCATCGATATGTGCGGTTTATCTGTTTACTTTCTGTTGTGCTAAACAGCATTCCGGAATATTAGATAATCATATGCAGAAAGCCACAAAAAAATACACACACACACTCTACACCACCATCCGACGTTTCAGCGGAACGAATATAGACCAGACCGGATAACCACTGTGAAGGAATGTGTGCGTGCGTGTTTTAAGATGGAGAACGAAAAAAACTCGTTTCGGCAGACGGACTGACGGCGACAGTAAACGTAGCGCTTTTCCTTTCTATGTTTCTGTGCTTCGTCAACATCATTACTGCCTGGTGGTGCAAGATGATGATGAAGGGTCTTGATTGGTAAGCCCTTTTTGTTGCTCTGCTACTATCAAACTCTCTCCCAGCGAGGAGTAGAACGGCTCATGGTTGTCGCTTAGGGAAACGATCTTCAGTTTGCATCATTTTTTCCTCTTGCTTAGTTAGCACTTGCATTGAAATTGTAACATGCTAACGAAACAACAGGAAAAAAATAAGTATGCACAAAAAACTGCAAAGAAGTGCAGTCAATAGCTTCGAGGTGATTGGGACACTACACGCTAGAGGTGTTTCTACAGGGCAGGTTAAAGTTTCGCACGATCTCGCTGCGCTTTATCGCACGCGCGTCACAAAATGCGCAAATTGAAGAAGAATTTGTCGCAAGTGTATTTGTGTGCTAATCGGAAACGAAGTTGATGGTAGTTGAGAAAATGTTTAACAGGTTAAATATAGTTTTTTTTTAACGAAGTTTGTAGCCAAAATAGTCATTCATTATGAAATTGGAGAGAATCTTATACTTTGTAACAATAATGCGATATTATATATTAGTTTGTTTCATTTAGGGCGTTTTTTCAGGACGGATCACAAAAATTAAATCAAGCAGGGAAAAGGAATCATGTGACCGTCGTCTATAATGTAGAATCTTGTGTCTTGAATTCTTGGGCATCATGAGTTTCAAGTGTTCATAGTATTGTAATGATCTAGTAAAGCAACATTAAGTCTTCTACACCAAAAGCAAAGCTGTCCAGATATATCGTTAATGTGGTTAAATATGTTCTACAAAGTGTAGTAGCTTTTATATCAGCTAAAAAGGACAGATATTCAGGAAAATAATTATCCTTTTAACAGAATCATCCATCAGTGGAATACGCACACGAATTTTGCTGTTTAGACGTACTTGTTATAGAAAACATCCGTTAGTATAGTCGTTGGAAGCAGAATATTTCGTATGATCTTGATATCTCACCTTCACCATACAATGAATCTTGCGTTAGTGAAACTTACCTGTGAAAAAAAGATTAAAAAAACATATAGTTAGAATTGTTGAAAAGATCTAGTCCGGGACAATTTGTTAAAGATATATGAAGTAATAAAACACTTAACACATAAATATTGCACAAATTAAACCTCATTAAAGCTTCCCAAACCATTTTAAGCATTATCTAAAATTTAATAAACCAAATGTACCAAACTTTTCCTTCCATACCACACGTTCAATTGTTACCATAACCTCACACGGTGTGCTTTCGCTTTAAAGCTTCGCCCATCTGCTGTCATACAAAATTATGCACCACATCGCCCATGACCGAATGAATTGCACGTAGCGCGTATGTGCCCCGTACGCTCATATTAACATTATTTCATATTGGAAAACCGCCAGCCTCATCATTTTTTCTCCTCACATTCAATTCACTGCAGCGAGTCCACGTAGCCCAGGATGAGTAATGCTGAAATAAATCTGCACGCGTCTGCCGTTGTTTTTAATGAACTCACCCGTAGCCGGGTACAAGTCGCTGAAGCAATTTCGGGTCCCCTGTTTGCCAGCTGTTTCTCATCCATCAAACTCGGATATACACGCGGGTGGCCGAAAATGCGGGAAAATATGACGTGTAGGAGCAATTGGGAGTTGTTGGGAGCGCTGGTGCCCAGATGGAAAGGGTAAGCACATAATATTGCATTTTGCGCTTCTGCAATTCTACTGAACCGGTTCACCGGTTAGGAAGCTTGAGCGAAACGCCAGGGGAAGTTCATTCATTCATCTCAACAACGGGCATCCCAGTGCGCTGCATGTGCAACTGCATGACTGGGTTGAAGGTTTGATGTGGCAGGGTGAGTTTTGGGAGCAAGTGCAGCAGTCGAGGTGATTCGAAACAAATTGAAATCCCACATGGAAGGCATTCACGTGTGTGTTCGTGCCTGAATGTCCTGCCAGTGAACGTGACTTCGGGTAGTCGGGTGTCTTGTAGTCGAATAAATTGTACGTAAGGGTTGGGAAATTTCCATCACGAAATGGAATATGTACTACGCTTGAATTAAAGTAGCGATGACAGATGTAAAGCTCCATTAGGTATTGAAGTTTGTTACGTATCCTGAGGGAAGTCGTTCCTTTGACAACAGGTAATGGCATTTAAAATGGCCAAAGTTATTGCACATAATATGTATAACATTCCATCTAACGAATCAACGAATCAATTCAACGAATCCTATTAAAGTTCTTAAAGATACAAACGCAATTACGATGTGTGCCCTTGCCTCGTCAGTAAAAACACGGGCCTAACCAGATTCAACTGAAAGCAAATATGAAATATCACCGCATGGCACATTATACTCGTTTCTGTCACTGCGAACAAGCAGATCTGCGTTTTCCCATCAGTAACCGAATTCCGGTACGCGTGCAATTGCATCAGAACCGTGCCTTGCCACACAGCCCGGCCGAACACGATGACGGCGGTGGTAAATAATGAATTAATCAAAACATCCAATATTTATTTATTTCGGATTGCGTTGATTTACCCGCAAACGAGTCAGCATGGCGAACGCTAGGCTGGTGGCCATCACAACACATACCTTCACACATTCAAGCATTGTGTACCATTTTCACTCTCTTTTGCCTCGAAGGCAAGCCTTCGTCCGAACCGTGCAAAACAAGAACTTCATCCTCATCTCCTGGCATAGAATGAATGATAACGGATGAAAACAACGAACGATCCGACCCGTTGACGTTTGCCGAATTTGTTGCATTTTCTCGCAGCATCATCGATCATGCTCACCCAATCTGCTTCGGTGAATTCAGTACCAAACGGTATTCAGCCCCAAAGCAACGACCGGCCAAAGCTGGATCTCAATAACCAAAGCACCGGACGACTGCAATTTTGATGTGCAATTGTCACGCACGTAAGCTGACCGAAAATTGGCTTCCTCTTTTGGGGACGCGCGAAAAACCGAACGCTTCGGAATCGAAACGCAAATTCGGGCACAACTGTTTTTCCAACAAATTTCCATACGTACACCGTATCAGTGAGGATACGACTCACCAAGTGTGGATCGTTCGCGCTAGAATATCTCTTTTTTTTTTGTTGCGCCAACAAAAGTTCGATCGTTTCGGCATTGTTTCGATGCATCACACCATGAGTGTCTGTGTGAGCCTTTACGTTTTGACGCGCTATCGCACTTTGAACGACCGTACGTGGAAACTAATGCCGAAAAGGTGACCCAGAGCGGCTGTGCCACTCCGTCCAATATGGCAGTGAATGTCGGTGGTCTTGTGCGTTTTAGGAGTTTCTTTGCTGGGAGGTTTTCGCTCGTTTGTTATTAATCATCGATCGATTGTGATGCAATTTTATGGAGCCTATAATGGAATGCTTTTTGAAGGTCGAAAAACAATGTCAAGAGAACTTGGCGACAGCTGTGAGAAGTTTGATGATATAAACACACCAGACGTGTTATATATTCTAATATTTGAGTTGGCAATTCAATAGAAGAATCTCAAAGGCAGTTTAGATTCGTATTATGCAACGTAAAAATAGTTCTAACCTAAAATACATGACCTGAAGCACATTAATTTTTCAAAACTCCGAAAAACGATGCACCTCGTAAGCAGTCCTCGCAGGAAGTCTTTCCACAGCGAACATCAAAAATTCATCACCGTTCGTGTAACGCTACCGTACCGCTTCACGAGATAAACGAGACATCTTAACCGGATCACTTGGAACGGATAGTTACTAGCTCGTTAGAGTTCATTTTTTTAACCCCTTCTTCTGATACGAAAACTCCATCCGTACCAACGCTGCCTCACACACATCGGGAACGACGAGACGTTTCGCTTGAAGCATGTGTGACAACAAAAAAACGCTCACACACCATGCGCCTCCATTGCACCACAATTGTTTCGCCAGCGTTAATTCCTTTCGTTTGGTCGCTCATTTGTTTTACTAACACATACCAACGCACTCTCCAACACGTGAAGTGGTTCTTAGGGTGGGTTCTTTTTTTAGTTTCATTTTGTTTCAGCGACACATGCGGATTTTGAAGTTCTTTTCTGTGTGTGAATTTGTGTATAGCGCATCCCGTTTTCGTTAGCATGTTCACTCGTTTCTCTCTTCTCATCCATTTCTGGATTTTCCATTTATTGCAATCACGATGGTTACGAGGACATCTCTTCCGGATGTTCCGTCGAGACACATACATCGGTACGCTTTTAGCCATTTTAAGGTTCTGGTACGGGTTTTTTTTTCTTTCTCTTGTTGCTAACCCTTTTGCACAGCTCCGTCTATTGCCATCTTGGACCGGTGGCATCAGATGAGCAACGGGCCACGAGAGAAAAAAACGTAAAACGAAATCAAATAAAAAAAACTCACAGCAACACACATACACACACGATGAATGCAACATGAAAAAAAATGCTCCGCCAGAGAGCAGAAAAAATGGAAAAGAATTTAAAAAGACTTTTAAATTCTTTGTCACACACTTGATGGTGGCGCGTTTTGCCGCAGTGGTAGCATAAACGATGCGGAACTTGATCTTCCTCGCTCGTCCTTACGAGGGGAGGTTATTCTCACATTCGATTGCAAGTCCCAACCCCGAACGAAGCGAATCCGAATTGTGGACCAACTTCAATGACCCCCGGGTTGGGCCTTAAACTGAAAGGATAAAAGGAAGCGACTGCTTACAAGCATAAATCGCATTTGCACAGAAGGACAATTCGCCCACGTTCTACGGGTGAATTCCCGCACGAGTGGGTGTGTACGCGTATATGGGCGGGTTTTTCCTCATATCCTGCAAGGTAGCTCCGTCTCAGCAAGGTTAGTGCACTTCGGTGTACTGTGAAGCTTGTGCTCAGTGCTCGGTTAGATGCAGAATTTCAGAACACATGTGCAGATCGGTTCTTTAAACGGTCGTTGAGACGTTTCTCAGGTGCCGATTCGATGTACCGTGATTCTGAGCTCTACCAAGCACAGAGACATAGCCGGAAACTTTGGACGGTTGGATTTGGTGGAAATCCTTTGAAAGGTGTTAAAATTAATTAGACGAGGTTTAAGTCACCTGGGCACCCGGAATGTTGGAATATTCGAGGGCCTTGTTGTGCTATTTAAAATAAGGATTAAGGTTTCAGAGCTTTGTCGCACAAATTAATTGGAGTAGTTATTTACGACTATGAACATCTTTAAAAGAACTTCAAACAATAATAAGATATTCAAATTAAAATATTTCGAACAAAATTCCATGACTTCATAATTAATTTGAACGCATCTAATGAAACGTCACACGGGAAGAATAGCACAAGACCCGATTGATGAGTTATCTATGATCGAGCACATTAGCATATGATACGGGAGCCAAATGCCTACGCAAGATGTCTGATAATGAGTTATCCATCAGGACATAAATTTATGCACTCTCTGTCCCAGCCACACGCTGTTCGTTCCCCACCAGCGAATCAATAACTAATCACACACTTAAATAATTATTGCGAACACCGTAGATGAAATCGGTCCCCCTGCTAAACGTCGCATAATTAGAACCCCAGCAATAAGGATACAAATACATGCGCTGCTAAAAAAAAATACAAAAATCGGTATGAACAAGCTTCAACTATTTAAACAGAACCTGGGTAGGGTTTGTGCATCAGTGCGGAGTCGGTAAATGTGGCATCAAAATTTCGCTAATTAATTGCCTTCCCTCGGTCCACCACATTCAACTTCCACACTCGAAACGGATTCAGCTGTCATTCCCCGGTTTGGTGAGTAAATCAATGAGAGTTCCTCACGTACCGGTCGGGCCCGGTTTGCTGATATAATAAATATGATAAATCAATTAACGTTTCCTACGATTGTGCTTGATTATTAATTAATTGCAAGCTTGAGGTTTGAAGTGTGCAGAGTTTCGGGGGTTTTTTCTTCATAACTAGAGCATTCGATGTAGCGCATCGGTTTTAGCAGAAGCAAAGTCACTACGCCAGCAATAGCCTAGAAGCCCGTCGTTGGGAGAGGTAACTACATTATGAAGCTGCTTTTATTCGCCCGGTTTTGCCCGGTTCATAAATCCTTGTTTCGCTAAGATGATTTCGAAACTACCAAACCCTTACGTGACGCACGGTCATGTACAGTGCACGAAGTCAGTTGTGACGTGATAATGACCACCGTTCTATGGCGGCACCTTTATTACACTCCCGGTAACGCTTTGTTTTCTCCAGTTGTGTTCATCGCTATCCTTACATGTCCCACCTACTCACACACATGCAACAGCAAGGCTGGCGGAACGAAAAGCACAGCAGCGAAACGACCGAAAAGTGCATAATGAAAGGATACGCCCGCAAACGAACCGTACCGTAGGTGCTTTGTTCTCGTTCCTATTCGCTAAAGAAACGAGAAAACACATAAAAAGATGCAACACATTATGCGGCGAAGAATGGAAAAACTGCACCCACTCGGAAGCGGAAGCGAGCTGGAACGCGTACCATGGCGCCTGGTTTAGAGTTGGATTGGAGTTGGAGTATGTGTAGTATTTTTTATAATTTGCAAACTGTCTAGTGATATGTGCAGTGTACGGCAAACCTGGAATGGACAACGAACGGCCAGTGAGTCATTGCTACTGATTTCCTTTTGTTGTCCACGGTATGATTGTGTTGGGCAAAGGATGTACACAATCCACCTCCCGATGGAACCATTCTCACCAGTTTCTCGAGGGTATCTTTGTGTGGAACTACCCGGGGGCCTTTGGTACTTTAAGCTACCAGGAACGCTAAAAGATGAGTGCAATCCTGCAGAACCTCAAGTTGTTACGGTACCAAGCACACACATGGCTGGTACGGATTTGCATGGAATACTTTAAAACAACAACCCCGAGCTTTAGTCTCGCTTTTGATTGGGTTGATGAAGAGGAATCCCCCAAGGTGCTCATGGTTGTTGTAGGTACCGGTTGGCTCCTTTTCATATCAAAATAAAAGAAATACTATGACAAAAAAACAACCACATGTAGTAAAACCTATTCAGGACGTACTCGGACTCTCTGCCGAGTGCGGTGACCAACGGACCAAAATCTTTCCTGTATCAAATTACACTGCATTAACATGTCAAAGAAAATAATTTAACATAACTGGCCGTGACATTATTTTCTCAATCTGCCCGCCTTTACGTCTAACTCTCTTCGTTCCTTTTTGCCCTATTATTTTTCCGTTATCCAAGCCGAGCCCGTGTGGGGACGAATAAGGTGTAGAACTGTTGTTGTAGTTTTAGGGTGGCTTTTCCGAGGATAAATGGGAAGCAATTTGCCGGCTACACGAACCAATCCGTACACCTGCCCAGAGAGGATGCTTACCACGTGTAGGAGGGCACCGGGATGGAAAATAAATTCACCACCGGTTCCGGTTTGGTGGATGTAAAGTTTATAACATTTGGTTACAAATTTATTCCATTTTGTGTTTTTATCCGTTTATTTTGTTTATACATGCACGAGGAACTAATTAGGCGTTGTTTTCATTCCTTGTGCATCAATTTTATACTGACTCTTTTTAAAGTTGATATCGTTTTTCAATGGACTACATGTAGAATTCTATTAAATTATATCAAGTTTAAAAAGGGATGTATTCATAATTTGGTGTTATAATTTTAATTGATTTAACAATTATTTGTCTATTCCATTATATTAATTTTATTGCTTTTCTTTGCCTTTTCCCGAGCATATTCGGTTGTAACTGAAGAGTTATTATTATAAAATAAAATTAAAATATACTCAAAATTCTATTACCAAAAACCTATTTCTGCTTTCTTTTAAGCTAATGCAAGGAAAACACGATAGACAAACATTTGAAAACCGCGAAACGTTTTTCATTGCTGTTTAACTTTATTTGAACTTGTTTTATGTAATTACCTGCCGATATCGTTCGAGGCTATCCCCATGCGGATCGTCACAAAACAGGCAAACATAGAAACAAGCTCCAAATTCAAGCCAAACATGTTTGCCGATTCATCAGCAGCCACATCAACCGCATGAATTGTTTCCTCTGTATTCCAATAGCCGCCCTTTGTGCCGTACCGACGGTTGCAAAACAAACAAAAGTTAAGATCCAGCTCGCACAATTTAGACCGACGCGTCGATCTTGATGTGCGCATTTCTTACCACCACTGCTCGCCACCTTATCTTTTCCCACCCCCTGGCAAAATCATCGTCCACTTGGCTGACCTTCTTTTCATCCCCGAGCACGTCCATCAGCATCATGCGTCCGCACATAACTGCACATAACGACCCTCGGCACGGTCAACATCGCGGCAGTGGCAGTAGCGCACTAGCCGCGCAACACCGACAGATGTCTGGGAACGATAATCCTCATTTGAATAGCGAAATAAAACGGTTCTTTCATCGCCACCATCGCGGACGGCCCTTTGCCGTACCCGAATGCCATCCGGTATATTCATGTGTATGCAATTTCGGGTTCGGACAGTTCGAGCAGCATTGCGGCAAACAAAACCACCAATACGAACGCGCACCGAAACAATCGACCGCAAAACTTCTTCCGTTCCGTGATGGTACCGAAACTGCAAAAACCTTAAGTGTGTTTGCATTAAATTGCAGCATTAAAGTAATTACTTGATCCTGCTCGGCCGCTGCACAGCTGGAGCATCTGTGCTTTGTTGTGAGCAGGTCGATTTAGACAACGGAAGGTGACGCAGCAGCAGCTCGTTGTATGCGAGACCAAAATGGTTGTTTCGTTCCTTTATCGGTCACTTTTGTCTACCAAATCAAAGTGAATAGTCTGTAGTTTTTTTTCGGTTATGCGCTCTCGATGCAGTGCCAAATCTGCATTATTTGATTGCAAAACATTGCGCCAACGCTAAAAGCTGAAAGTGACCTAAATGGTAGTTTCTAATTGTTTTTGTTTTTGTGTATGCATATTTTAAAGGATCGAGGGATTATGCTGAACCTTACGAGCGCCGAAAAGGGGAGCACGGTGTTAACATAGATAACGCTAAAGATTTGGGTTGTAATCCGAGCTTAATTCAAATTATGTGAGAATATTTGTGAAACGGTTCGTTTCTCGACTTGCAATGGGGAGGGAAGATGTTGGAGATGTATTCTCCAAGAAAAATATGTTTCATCAAGCAGTACTGTTCATGAAAATGTTACCCCAAACTTCTAATGTAAATGACTCCATTTTTTTATTTTTTGAATAAGCAAAAACTTGTCCAAAGTTTTGAGTGCTTACACACTTACAATGTACCCAAAATAAATATTCTTTATTAAATTAAGTCCAATCTATAAAATTTCATCTAACAACAAAAAGACCAAATTGTATCATACTCTTCAATTACTTCTTTCTCAAATTGCACTCATCGCGCCAATAATGGTAATCATCTGCACACCGAGCACGCCAAATTAGATCCAGAAACGATATCTTCCTCGCGCAATTGCATATTATTCTAGCTGAACGATTTATTTCACCGCCAGCTACAGCTGCTTAAGGCATAGTGCTGCAAACATTCGGGTTTCATCAACGACAGACACACGCGCACACCATCCCGACGACGGTACCGCAAGACATCGCCATCTTATTGCATCGAGATGACTAACGCGACCCGGCACGCACCCGGCAGAAACTACACTTGCTACCGGGCAATGTCGATCGGCATTTCCGTCCGCACAAAGGCACACGCGAACACGACGGCGAAAGAATGCAACCGCACGCGAAACAAATCGCATCCGGTAAATAACGCCAGTGCTGTGTGCCCTCGTTCCCGATTCGGGCGTGCGTGTATTGCCGCTATTGGAAGCCGGTTTGTTTGAAGGAAGTCAGGAAGTGGAAATAGTCCAACGGGTTTTCTCGTACCGTTCCGGCACAATGTAGCACTTGTATGACATGGACCAAACATGCAGCGATCGCGTCTATTGCACAGCACACCATCACGCGCGTTCACTTTCTGCAACGGAAACGGGCAGGTTCGACGCCAGCTTCCCATAAACAACTCAATAAAAATGACTATCAGCTGCAGCTGCAGTTGAAGCAAAGGTTCGCCACCTTCAGTTTGCACCCAGTGTTGTACAATTTTTGTTGCACATTCTGATTTATGAGATAAATTTAGGCTAAGTATAGAACAATTGCGTTCCGAATGGGATCGAGCAGTTAAGAATGAAGCATAAAATTGCTAACGATTGCCACCAACATCGATCGCATATCAGATCCAACCGACCCAATCTTATTCGCGAGGACAATCGTATTAAATTCCCAACAACCACACCGAAAGGTCACTTCAAACCGCGCATTCCACAAACGCGAACCAATATTATGTCCGGTTGAATTAGCGTCCAGCGTCAGAAGTACCCCCTCGATTGCCCGGCTAGACCCCCACCCCCCCGTCCCTCCCTAAAACCACCCACACGATGACGGTTGTTTACCGGGCTTTGTGGCTTCGAAGGTGGTGTGGTCGACCGTTGGGTCCAAGTCAATAAATCTTGCATCTACAGTTGCGTTTCGGCATTAACCGAACCACAAACCGATTTGTGCACACAATTTGCACACATTGCTATTGCAATCGGGAATTAAAGGCGGGCAGAAGTTATGGTTTGGGGTGGTGGTGATGCGAAGGACATCAGACGGAAGGGACCACCCGATGTGGTTAGGTGTTGCAAATTCTAAGTCACGTTCGCGGTTGGGCTATTAAATCGAATCGATCTGCAAAGGGTTTCGGTGACGATTGATGGCATTGACGATGTCAAGAATGTAACAGGCTTGCTGATTAATCTTCCAAAAGGTGGTACGATTGATCTTAAGTATAGGGTATGCGGTGTTAGCCGGTGTGTAGCAATCAATACCATATGTTGAAGGAATTTACAATGAACATTACAGCAGTAGATCCCGAAAGAACGAAAGAACTCCAATGAATTACAGTACACAATATTTGTGTACAGAGATGATATATTTCTGGTCTTAATCAATGTCCATCATTTTCATAGACAAACAATAATGCACACTTTGCGACCATAATTATCCTCAATTCTTTCATTTTCATTAATAGCGAATACACCAATATTCCTTTCAGTTTACAGTGAACTATGTCACCCAAAATTGAAGTTTTTTTCCCACATCCCAATTACATTCTTCCGAGTCTACTCGCTTCCACATATACTAACCATACCTCGTCCTCAGTACGTTAATTAACAAATGATTGCAACCTTCGACACATCGCGCATCAAGAGCCAACGCGCTTGCAATGTTGCAAGCTTTCACACCAACCGATAAACGACAGCCCGAAAAATTAACGGCTCTTCGCCATTTTCGTCTGCACGCCTACCCAACCACGGAACCGGTGACAGTAACGACAGACGGCCAGGGAAGCAATTAAGCGGACCCTTTTTATCCTGCTGCATTTTACGTGCAAATTACGAACCGAAGCCAATCGATCGAACCACGTGGAGTTACCCCTTGTTTATTGGAAGGAAACCCCTGGCCCTGCACCCGGTACCTTCGTCAAGTAGGTTTAATTTTAATCGGCACGTAAACCGCATCAATATCGTTGCGAGCTTGTGGTGAGATGAGGTGCAAAAACCATGCACCAGCGGTACTTTGAAGGAAGAAGCAAAAAAAAACAACTTTGCTGACAGTTGCAATGCGCCCCGTGCTCTGCCTATCTACTTCAGTCTGCTGTGGCATGTGTATTGGGTCAGTTCCTTTCCGTCGTGCTTATCATGCCTTCACTTTACACACTCCGGGTATTTCTTCCACTAATGGTTTCCCAGGCGCCAGATCACAACCACAACCAGGCAGAAATGAAAACAGGCTAGCTTCCGGTTTTTATCTTTTTCCTTACATTCATTTGTATGGGTGTGTGTGAGTGTGTAGGAGGCAATCCCAAAAGGACGCAAGGCCACACAAAGTCTGGCCGGGAAGATAAATTTATATGGCAGTGCGATAAACTGCAAAATCACGTACTTGCATTCTATTCACAGTGAGTGCACATAATTGCATCCGTGACTTGGCCTGTCTTCTTTCGCCTTTTTTTGCACCATATTTTTCTTTTGCCAGGATTGTTGGACTTTTGCCTTCAATATCCGTCCAGCCCGTATAACTTCATCGTCTGCATGCATCAGCCATATTCTTTATCGCGCGTCTGTGGTGGTCAAACGATACCGGTGCGTATTGCAATGTGCGGAACGAATGAAAGAAAAAAAACCATCCATTCCAAAGCCTTCGTTTGGCCAAACACTCTCCAAACCACTGAGCACCCGACCAACCAATTCAACCGGAAGGACATCGAGAGCAGCCGCTACACAATCGATATATTATTCTTGCCGCCGGGCTGGCATCATCAGCGTCATCTTCACCGGGCACTCGACGTGCTGTTGAGAAATCACTTAGCCAAACGCCGTGCGCCCGAGTGTGGACGGTAGCGCTCCTAGCCACGGGTACTGTCACACGGTAATGACACTCGTGGCGACAGGAAGGCGAAAACAATTCATATGAGCAGCGGCATTGTGGTAAATGATGAGTGAGTTCCGTCGTAGTGTGGCCCGAAAAAGGTAGCATATTTATATGCTACCTTCCACCCAGGGCGCAATCCAAACGTGCAGTCGGACAAGAAACCGTCCGGTTTTGGCGAACGATGTACAACGGTAATGGATACTGCTGACGCCTAGATGTAATTGAATTTGAAATCGAAACGTGCGTAGAAGCACAAGAGCCCGTGTACGTCTGCATTTCAATTAAATCAATTGTGTTGTGAAGGAGTTCCAAAAAGATGCAAGAGAAGAAATAATAAGAGCAATGCATTTAAAACGAGAATAATTTAAAGAAATGCGCACATAACGCATGTAGAATACCTCAAAACGAAGAAATGACGAACATATCTACCGGAATATAATACAGTAAACAGCTCAAGAGGAGCAAACAGAATGATTAAAAAGTAACGTGATGAAACACTTCTGCAAACACTCACATTCCAAGCAGAAACAGAATAGACAACCTTCGCCAAGTACGACGAAATTAAACATTGTGTAACAGATTACACACAACGGTGTTGCCGAATGGGAATGCTTCAACGAGCGCGGCTTATTCCACCTATCGAACGATGTCGCGGTCGTGTGTCTCTGCCCGTGTGGAGCGGCAGAAAAAAAAAACACCTGAGAAAAGTAGTTAAGACTCCATCAACCACCTTCAGCCGTGTGTTTGCTCGTCGTTTATCGATATCTCACAAACGCGCTCCGCCCGTGACGGAGACATGACGACTGCCAAGCATATCATCATACTATCCCCGCGGCCTCTGTGTTCCGCAGCGATGAGCTACCTTCGGCCGTACCATCGTGCCGCGGTACCTCATTGCGCGCGTGTTATCGAAACATTCTATCAACAAATCGCTTATCGGTACTGAGCTGGCTGTAGCACCAAATTGCCGTACCAGAACACGGCCACCACGTCAACCGAGCACGGCGAACTGGTGGATGGGACCGACTAGCAACGGGTAAACGGACAAAATCCCGCAGAAAATGCGATTCCTTATCGGTGGGTGTTGTGGAGTGTTGTTACGAAACGGCGAAACCCAAACGGGAAGCCAACCCCGACCAGCCAGCCAGTGTACCCTTGCAGCGCGTGCTTTCGTGAAGATTTTATCAATACGGTTCACCGGGTGGATCAATTCGCCGTCTTGAGACGATCATGCACCGGTTTACACCGAAAAGACATCGACCGAACGTCGTCGTCGTCCTAATGGTGATGGTTGAAGTTTTTCGTACCAAAAAGTTTGATCGTAATTTCAGGCACACTCTCACCAGCCACGGAGCGTGGCAATAGCGACGGACGCAAAGGTGCGATATGAATGCAAATGCGCCCACCAGCATCAGACTATCACGTTAGGGTCGATTTTCGGGTGACTTCTGAGTAGTGTTCGATGATGTTAGAAGATGAGCGCCCGATTGAGTGGAGCAACCTTCTAAGAAGCATGCAAACCCAGGATCGTTCGTGGTAATCGGAGCTCAACTCTCAACCAGAACCCCTTTTGCTCAAGCTAAACTTCCAAACCGATGCGGGAGAAGCACGGGTGGAATTGATTTCTTATCACCAAGCCCCATGTATCTTCCCGGGATAATCCACAACGAGCAACGTCATTCAGAAAGGAGAGCCCTACCAACCTATCTGCAGTACGTTCTTTTGGCGAGCTTCAACACTCCGAATGATGTAGTTTGATACTGCATCAGTACCCCAGTTATCCACGTCCTGAAAACGGCAAAAAGTCTCCAAAGTCCAACCATCCGATGGGCAAACTCATGGGGACGCTTCCTGGTTTCGATGCCGCTGTACACTGTACAAAACCCTCTAATGATAAATTAAGTTTTCAAGAAAGTATTAGTTGCAAAGTTTTCCAAAGCTCACAGCATCCACAACCAGTACACACACACACATACACACCTTGCCACCCGAACGTGACTTTCATTGGCCAAGTGTCCGGGAGTGTCATCATCACGCTCCGGAAGGCGCACGGACATTAATCAACCCGTGTAGAATGGCTTACCGATACGCGCTGCTACTTCTGCTTTCGCTTCTTACGGCGCTTTAGTTTGCGCTCCGGAACACGTACCCTCCATTAGCCCTTTGGGAAGGCGAACGATAAGCCGACTTCGTGACGGCTAAATATTGCTCACTTTTTTGGGAAGCCCTCCCGGTACCGGAGGAACGTGCAAAGGCGTACTATAAAAGATGCAGAAAATTAACATCATTATTCAGGCTAGCGGGTGACCTGATCTAATGACTACGGGTATGCAGGAGATGAAGATGAGAGCGAAAGCATCAACAACAGCGTACGGTTGCTTAATGCCAACCGGTGTATTGGCATGTAATTAAATCGAGAAAGAATTGGACGACTTTATTACGTGATGGGCAACAGCATTCTTTGGCAGCTTTGTACTGAAGAGGCAGGCTGCAAACCAGCAATACGACAGCAATAGGAAAAGTTGTTTTCTTGCAATATCTCCGGGAAAGAATGTTGTCTCAGTCAGTAATTCACGCAATAAAGAATAATTTCTTGACAGACAGGAAATTGTTTCATGACAGGAGATCCTGGTCATCACTCCACCATGAGTTAAAGATGGGCTATTTTATTAAGCTTTCCATGCAGTGGAATTCTACGATTTGTCTACTGATCTCCACCACCAACATAGCAGAAATAAGAAATTTCTAACGCAAGCTCTTAGCAGCGACTGACGAGAGAAAAAGTAACGTCACGTTCCAATCGGACAGCGTACGGGCACATCATCTGCAGAGTCTTTTACTTAGACCACTTCCACCGTCCGTACCATATGGGGTGCGGCTTTTGTCTTCCATTCCTTAGCTAGCATGTCCAACGGCTAAAGAGAATACCAGCCACGACCACGGAGCGTCTCACACCCAACGACCCCGAAGGGCAATCTTCACACATGGACATGGACATGGCATGGTCCACACGCGTCCGTATTGTATTTCGCGAAATAAAGCTCCCTCTCATTGTTGGAGGAACGTTGCCGAACAGAAGTCATCCTGGCTCAAACCCACCAAGACAGAAAAAAAATCACAACTCCACCATGATCTCTTCAGCGCACGCCTAACCATCCGCGACCAACCCGCCAGGGGGCGCTAGACGTTTGTGTCGTACGTAGAAAGTGATTTCTCCACCTTACTCCCCACCTTTGCCACGGACAACACGGCAGGCCGCCGTCATCGTCAGGCACGGTTGGTTATCGTCGGCATCGGAAAAGTGAATCTTTTCAACCGGTCTCCTGCCGCAGGATATCACCATAGCAGCAGTAGCAGCAGGACGGCATGGAATGGATGGCAAAGCTGACGAGAAAATTGTGTGAGTTGTGAATAAACAAAAATGGGATAAGTCGACATCTCACACGCAAACAAAGCACCCGCCCCGTAAACAACCACCCGCGTTCCCATTCTGCCACGTTCTTTTGTGTGTGGCAGAATATTCATTTTGCCATGTATGGGTGTGCGTGTGTGTGTGTGTGTCTGCATGTGTTTGTATGTAAGGACAGCAGGAAAGGACGCAAAGTTCATATACCAACCGGCGAAAGGATGATGAAATATGATATCCTTCAATGGCACCGAGAGTGTTGACTTCTTCCACCACCGAGGACCTTCTGCGGTATATCAGGCTTTGTCCCTATTTCTTGGAGCCTTTTTGTTCTCTTTCTCACTTCTCACTCTTGCTCGCCCACTTGCTGGAGTGGCCCCGGCGCTAAGGGAACACAACACCAAAGGGTGAAGCAGCGAGCCCGACGACCGCCAAAGGCACAAAACCGAAAGGATGGAAATGGCATTATTTGCGTGTGCCATTTGCAGCCGTGTTCGGGCTCGTGGAGGTTTGAGGACACGCTACTCACACCAGCATACCACCATGCAGTGGCGAATCAGAGCTGCAGGAGATGCGAATAAACTACCTCACGAACGGGGACGCCGAACACACACACACAAAAAAACTACCGAGCGGAAACTTTGTGCCACCCTGCGGTTAGAATCATTTCCACGCTCAATGTCGACGGGATGGATGATTTCCGCCATTCAGCGACGTGGCAAAGCCCGGCAGCAACTTTCCGGGGCCATTAGAGTAGGTGAAATGAGGCGAACCATTTTTTTTATTCGCTACTTGTTCCAACTACGCGTGGGGAGAGGAAAGCAAAATGGAACAAAACAAGCGCGATAACTATATTATGCCTTGCGGTCATTGCGGATTGCGCGTTGCGTTGCGATGCTAGGTTCAAGGTAGCAGCAGAATAAACGTACTGAAGAAGTCTATTTTGCGAGTTCTCATTCTCGATCACCTGTTAAAGGTGGGTAATAAGCTGCTTAGGTAACTAAGGATCTTGACCAGGGCAGTAGTAAGAGACCGTTAGATACGTTACTAATGAATGTCTAAATTCATAAACAATATACTAATGCTGGGTTGTACATGTTAAATTGCAAGTACAAATAAAATACAAACATAATCTTCAAAATAGGAAAAACTAATTCCAACAGCCGTTCCCTCATGTACGCAGAAGGATTGTTCTTTCTCATCCTTAAAGCTAACGATGATGCTTTGTAATCTTCTGACGTTACGTAGCATACGTCAACGAGTTCTGGGCCGCAAGTAATCCGTCTGCATCGCCAACAATCCCGTGCCGCCCGTATCCTTCCGAGGGGCAAATAAGTGAGCACTTGCCCTCAATGTTTCATTATTTATTTACATCACTTCCCAACACACCGAACCATATGAGGAGCCATTTTGTCGTCGTACTTGAGCAGTTTTGACGGAAAGCTCTCTTCAAGCCTTTTTATGCCTTGCACTACTGCAAAGCAAATCTCGCCAGCAACGAAACGCAATGCTCCTTTTGCTGCCATCCTCACTGCCATCCCGATGATGACGTACTAAATAACTTACCATCATTTTTTCACATTACTCGCATGGTTTTACATGATTGCATGACGTTTCGGGTAGGAATGTGTGGTTTGTTGTGGGGCGGCACTGTACGGTACGGTCCGTTCTACTCCAGCTCTCCATTCCAACATCTAGCTTTCGATCCATTCGGTACAGATCTGGGTAACCTTCAACTCATAAACTTCATCGGTACAGTGTGTTTCTAGGCCATTGCGCTCGTCTGCGGGCTAGTGGAAGCTTACGATGTACGATAAAAATCCGTACTTTCTTCCGAATCAGTTTTCTGACATTTCCTCCCCTACACAAACCGACACACCACCAGGTCCACCAGCCGCAATGGCGTCATGGGGCTGCAAAATAGCTGACAGACTGGGGAAAGGATATACGATAAGGATGGTATTGTCCGTACCATATACGCAGCGAAAAAAAAACACCAGCAGTCGATGGTGGAAGGAAAAAATCTTAACACAAAAAAGAGCCGATTCAAGCATTTCGTGGAAGAGCACAGTATCGATGTGCAGTGGGTCGGTTCGAACAGGAATTGCGTCTCCGTTGTTGTGTTGTTTGTCATGTATTAACTCGCCTAGGAACGAGAGCAGTCATCTCGATTCCCGGACAAAGATAAGGCAAGCGATACCCGGGTCTACAAAGCCGTAGAAGAAATGTGGATGTTTACATGATGTTTCCCCCTAAAAACGGAACTTAACCTCAGGAACTGTTCCGGAGTGATCAGCACTTAACCCTCCCCGGAGCGGGAAATTAGAGCGGGTGGATTATGGTCCAAGATGTCTTGGCTCTTAATTCACCAAAAATAAATATCTCCTTAACAAGTGGCTGTTTGCCTGGGTCTCAAGATGGTTTGATTTTGCAGCCATACTTTACGGTGATTCCTTTCGACTCGGACTTGGCTAATTCCACCCGAGCTTCGAACGACTGAAGTACGCGGAAGGGTCAAGCGAATGACGAAGGCTTATTCTTCGGTGCGTATGTAACATTTCTGGATCGATACTGTTTTTCTGGCTGCCAAAAGCTCCATTACGTTCCGAACTTCATCTCCGCAGCTCCAATACGCCTGCCGCACACTAATCTTTATCAACATGCGGATAATCCGATCCGGTGTTATTTTTTTGTTTTTATTCATCTTTTCAATGTTGTTTGCGTGAAGCGTTCAAGGTTGCACAGAGCAACCGGTAGCGGAGATGCAGGGAAAATTGAATCAATTTCCCGTATACCCTACCCCAAACAATCACTATCCATGGATAAAACGACAACAACAACAACACCAACAAAAAATACACCCATATGGAAAGATGGAAAACCGAGAAGGAGAGCTCATGTTTCTTCCCATCCCAAGCTCCCATGTAACGCACCTTTTTATTCGCTCAAAGATAAGCGTAACCGAGCCACGGGCTTATCCGGTCCGAGAAGAAAGCCGGAAAAATCATACAAACACACACACACACACACACTAGCACCATCTCATACGCCTATAAAATCGCGCATCGTCACGGGAAACGGCAAACGGGGCGAGGAATGTGTTTTGATTCTGGCATTCGGTTCGCTTACCTCCTGTCGTTCGTTTTTTCCGTGTCGGATTGGTACACAACATCTCACCGGCGTAGGATTGGCCGAATATCCTAATCCTGCAAGGGCTTACAGGCTATCGTTATTTGTCCGAGACGTCGTGGTTGCATGTGCGTGTTTGCGAATTCGAGCCGAGTCGTTAAATCCGGTCGTTAGGGACAGTGTACTAGAAAAACAATTTTCCCTTACATCATTGCGACGAAAGTAAAATTCCATGATCGATCGCGCCAGTAATCCATTTTGTTGATAAAGTTATTCATTTCATTAGAACTCAAAAAACATCATACTTCTTCTATGTCTGTAATCTTCGAGCCTGAGCACGCTGCGCCGATGACGTAACGACACAAACATTTTATTTTTGCAACGTGACACTTTCCCGCCAAAAGCCAACGGTCGTCCAACGGATCGTGATGTAATCGTCAGATCGCGTCAGAACCAGCGCTCATTGAGTTCCACACAAAAAAAAAAACAGGTTACTCGATCTTCATCATCCATCCACCAGCGGAACAAAACAAAACCAGCACGTCCAAAGAAGGCACATCAGCCCCAGAGCCCATAACACCTCTCACCAATACGCACACATGGCGGGGCAAGATTTCTCTCCCAACCAACCTTTTATAGGGGTTGGTGGCGAGTGGAACATTGCAAGGGAAGATCGCGATCCACGCGGCCCATGTCATGGCGATCGACGTATAAAAACATCGTCGTAAAACCGGTTTTTAATGATCACATAGCAGGGGGGACCGTTGGAGCAGTGCGTGTGGAGCGAGCGGTACCGGTTTACAAACAAACAAAACGGCCAAATGGACGCCGGCATTTCGCGTCCCGGTGAAATTGGTGAGCTGGTGTGGCTTTTTTCATTCCCTCCGTGCTAGCGATCGCTTTTTTGGCGCGAAGTTTTTCGAAGCACGAAAAATGATCATTATGTTGCGTTACTCTAAAGCCGGGTGAGTATAAATACATTCTGCCCTTTTCCAGTGCTCGTGGCAGGATCTGTGATTGACACATCTACCCAATAATTAGCCACAACGGAAAGGAAAGGATGTTACCGGCAGGCTCTCGGAAAGGCTATAAAACACTCATTCCTTCACGCAATATCCCTGAACAACCGGAACGATAAAAAAGGCAATAAAAGGTGGCTAGCCAACCATTTCCACGCCAAGATAGCCGGCAAACAGCTTAAAACTTGCTCCGTTCAGGATCGCGTGGGCAATTCGAGGCAAACCGGGCGCGGATGATGCTCCAGTGTGCGCACCGTCCATTGCGAGGGCCTTCAGACACGCAAATATTGTTTCCAATTTCTTATTGTACTCCTGTTTATTTCTTACCCCGGGCCAGGTCATGCTGTACTGTTGCAGCAATCTGTTGCTTTACCAGAGAAAATAAAAACGGTCCACCTAGAACGTCCCACGCTCGAAACGGTCCCCCTTTGCGCCGAAAATTTCGATTCCCAATCGGACGCCTGTACACGCAGGGACGGATTGCATGCCGGCGCAAAACAATCGTTAAACTTTCGATCTTCTGCCTTTTCTACTCGTTAAAACACACTTCGTCCCCTTCGGTTTTACGGGATGCCGTGTGGCCACACTTTGGAAAGATGTCAATTTTAATTTTCAACCGACAATCAATTTTACGCTCGAACGGAACAAGCCGCCCCAAAAAAACAGAACAAATAAAATGCGAATCAGTTGCCCCAGTTGGGTGGAATGGGCAATGGCCGGGGACTGACGCTGCTGACGTAGAAGTTTGAAGTTTGCTGAAAGGTTGTTGCTGAATTTTTTATGCATTTTGGGAAAATGCGGGAAAAACAGCATGTACCGGTTGGCTGTAAGCCGTACAGAAGGGCTATAAATCCATTTCCCAGGAGTTGGCGGTGTTTCGGAGTTGTTTGTTTGACAGGGACGAGAAAACGATCATTTAATTTGCACAATCAGTTGACAGTGGTACAGAGTAATGAAATGCGATGAAGGTTAGGAACGGTTGAGTTCTTTGAGTCTTTCGAGAGTGTTCGTTTTTTACCGGGTTTTAAAAGCAGAGATTGGATTTATTGTAGAACAATACATTGTTGCTCAATACGAATTATTCAATCATAATTTGGCTTTCGAAGCACATCTTTTATTAGGTATCAATCAATTTATATTTGGTGGGACTTATCGCACGTGCCATATTATTAGCCACATGGCACTATTATCGTGTGTTTTGAGGAGCCTACGGAAAAAGCAACACTCTCCAGGCCACAAACTAATTTGTACGCCAAATGATTATAGGGCGGTGGACCAAAGATACACTCCATTTGATAGCCACCACCTTCCGATTCCGTGTGAAGCAAACGTTCATCCTCGCATCAGCAACACAACACCGCATCAAGCTGTATGTACGATGTGTGTTGCCCACCGGTCATCATCATCGTAGGGCTCCAGCAGCCTTCCAAAATTGTTATTTTCCCACGAAAAAACATAAAAAAACACACATCGCTTCCACCGCTGCACGGTTTGATCATTCAGGATTAGTCAACCGTTTCCTTCCACGCGCTCGCGCCATCCAAACAGACATAAGCTCTCACTCAGCCGGGGTCGGATTATCCCGGGCACAATTTGGTCAAAAATGGCAAAGGCTAGCTAAATTTGACCGGAAACCGTACGACCGAGTGGGGGACGCAATGCAATCGATGCAGTTTCATTCCATGTCGCTGTTTGCCCAACCGTGATGCTGACGTGGCTGATGATAAACTGTTCCCGCTTGTGGATGATAATGATGATGGTGGTGGTGATGTTAGCTACGAAAGCCCGATGGCCGATGATTACGTGTTGCTAATTGAATTTCGATTTATCATAGTCGTTCAATCATTGGCAGTGCAATGCGAAGAATGGACACGACGCATGTCGGTGGTGCATGGTGTGCGCAAAATAGAGCAAACAATGTGTTGAGTTTAGCCCAGGTTTTTTTTCTCTTTGTTGGTTGCATCATTGAATTGTTTTGTTTCGTTGTGGCACCTCACAAATTGTGATTCTGCCACAATATAACCTTTCCCGACAGGAACGAGTTGTTCATTTGTTTACATTCTTTTGAAAATTCCAACAATCATTTTTCGGGAAACCGAAATGCCAGTTGAATGAACGAATAAACGAAAATGGGTTCCCTTGAGCTGACATTAATTGTGCAGCAACGGTATTGCGTTATATTGCTTTTGTCACAACAAAAACGGCACAGTTGATTGATTTATGTTATTCCAATAAGCTCTCATTTTGGCAGTTCATACTATCTGTATTCTAAGATACGGTAAGAATGTTCATGGTATGTCGATAAGCGATAGTTTGCTGTTGATGTAAAACGTATCAACAGTACCAATTCCGGCAACAATACGACCTGCAATACTCATGATATTCCGAGAATGAATTATGAATTCAGCACGTTAGTTTCAAGTTCATGAAACATATTGACTAATTAACTTGCGTATTGTTAACCAAACACATAATCAATCAACCGAACTGAACCAGAACAATAGCCAGAAGCTTAGCGGAATTTACGTTTCAATGCGTTTGTTCCGAACACTTTATAAGCTAAGCATATTTATCAATTATTATATTTTTCTTGCACGCATCAAAATAATTTTGTTCGAAAAATTCAGTCAAATTTATAACATTAAACTAGCATAAACAAATTGGTTAAATATATAATTTTACATTTTCACCCAGACTACGCCATACCTTTCATCTCCACAAATATCGATATTTTTGTTTTCCACACAACATCGATAAACACACACCAACCACGTGTCCCTACAGTCATATCAGCCTGGCAATCCATTGCGCGAAGCAAAGTATGCTTCATTCTTCAACAACGCTGCGCTAAAGTGCTATATTAGTGACGAAAAGCTGCTGCTCCTACAAACACTTCACGTGTGTAAATATGCTCACCCAAAAATGCCACCGATGGGACGAACCCGGTACGCCGACCCAGCATCCTTCATCCTTCCTCCCCCTTAAAACGACAGGGGTTCCCCTAAGCAATTAGAGTAGCGGAAAGTGGATCGGCTTCACTTCTCGATACACCAGTAAAGGTACCAGTTAGTCATATTTGCCAGATCGATCCCCATTTTCTTTCCGGTTCTAATGAACAGCTATTTTCGAAGAAAACAACTAACCAAACAGCAAGCCTTCGGTTTCGGTGCAGTAGAAAGGGCCAACTGGGTTGCGGGGTTTTCACACATGTTCGTCACGAACAAGCCCACCAATTCGAACACGTAGTTCGAAACCTCGTCTGTCGGTCGTACAATCGATCAACAACAAAACATGAAGCTACGGGAAAGGGCCCTAAGTCTATTTGCTCTTACCGTACTTTAGCTCACCACACACAAATATACACACACACTACGGGAGGATAAATTCGTGAAGGGCCTGTTTTCTTGCAAGATCTGTTCACTTTCGGCCCAAGCCCAAGCGAGCGTACGTGTACGCGCGAATGTTCATCTTCATCCCAACAGTGGTACCCAATGGAAGCCACAGCTTTTTACGATTGTTTGCCCGGTACAGCATGTAGCGGAGCAGGTAGTACGTGACCTCTTAACACATTACCCTACGCCAAAACCAAGCTCATTAAGCGCCTGCTAACTTGAAGGGCTAATAAAACTCGATCTCGGTCGGTGTACGGTTCCGGCTCGGCCCGAAATTCGTACCGGGCATCTAAGCAAGCAGCAGGGAAAGGGCTGGCGGATCTGTTTACCGCCAACCGGAAGATTTTCCTTTCTTCGTTAAAGAAGGCCAAGAAAAAAGGTTTTCCCTCGTTCGAACAAATTACACGAACACGCTGTTTAGTTCCTTCATTTCGGGGAGAAAATTTTCGATCGATTAGCACCTCCGACGGGTACCGGTAACGGGTAGAAGCGAAATACACTGGGACACTTTGTACCGAGAAGTGTCTGGACGATAGCGTCCACGTGGTGGCATAGTGACAGACCAATTTACAGAACCTTGTCAATGGGTAATGTAAACGCCACGTACACACAGCCCACAAAATCGACGTCCATCTCGAACAACAACAACCACCACACCGTACACCAGATATGATCCCTGGTAGGAGAAAGGCAAGTCACGTCTGAAGATGCACCCGGAATAGTCAACGACACATGGGACCTACCCCGGTCGTAAGACACGGCCAATATCTTACTTCGACGGATGTGTCTTCTTCGGAGCGTTCGCTCTTCACTCGCTTGGGATTCGGTACGTAAAATGCGTAGGGGTTCGAAAACGTTCGAAAGACCGCACCAAAAGATGGCCGATTGTTGTCTGCAATCGTGCGTCTGTACGAATGTGTCAGTTTGCCAGCAAACCCTTACTCAGTCTGGGAAGAGACTTGTTTCGCCCACGGACAATAAACGCAGGACAATGAACCAAGCGGCGGGTTGGGCCCCCCCCCCCCCCCCCCATTTTGTAGGGCTTCACGGGCAGGGCTAAATGAGCAACTGCTGTCACGAGATGTGGAAAGAAATAGGTGGATGGATACAGAAAAAAAGGTAACTCTGAACGCAATAATTGATGCAAGATGCGCCGATGTGCATGGAGGAATGCATGAGAAAGTGAGAGGTGACCGCAAGAACACACAAACACTCGCACAAAGTTGACCTCAGAAACTGATCTCCGTGGAAGGTTCTTGGGTGATCCACAGGAAATCGTTTGTATCGGAATCCCCAGCAGCGATTTGAGAATCTCATGAGAACTGCACGGCCTAGAGCTTGACAAAAACCATGGAATAATTACACCTACCAAGAGGGTATTTACTGCAGGCCTTTTAAATCGTCTATTGCATCCTAAGCACACGTGTTTTACATATCGTTTTCGAATCACGTCCACTCACACTGCCGGTGAATCATTGCCGTTTAAGATGGTGCAGTGTCAATTGGACGAGCCGCGAGAATTCCAAGAAAGAGACTAACAATTCCACTTACGAACGATAGACAGGTTTAATTGCTGAGCACTAATCAACCAACGGAAGGCCGTGAAACATGACTCATCCGCTAGCAGCGTAAACAAATCTCCTCAGTTCCAGTTCCGCACATCAAGTTACCGTCAACGGTTTTAGTGAGCTCGACAGAACCTTCCTCTGCCGTCTCTAGCACGATAGAGTTGTCAAATACGATACCTCACACCGGCAAGGTGATTAATGATCAACGGGGTCTCCCTATCAAACCGGAGGGAAGTATCATTTGTTGGTAGTGTAAGCAACTACTACCCTCACGAATTCCAACTTCAAAGCATGGTTCCGATTTTGTTTCATGTTTTTTTTTTTTTTTTTTGGAAGTAAATCTTTATTTCTATTCCCAGCGTACCACGCTATACGCTGTTTAACCCCGCTTAGTGGGGACACCATCTTCGATGGCGTAACAAGACAGTGATTTAGATAGCGAGCAGCGATAAGATAGTACACCGACTGCGCTCATTCGCAGCAGGTTTTTGGAATTTTGGTGCCCACAGGGAGAGCACCAAGTGCGGCTGAATGTTGCAATGTCTGCAGATATCGAAGTCCCATATCGGAGGGGCCGTGCACACAGTAGTAGTGGTAGTAGTATGTCGTACTAGCAGGGAGTGTGTTGTTTATGTTTGCAATCCCTTCGCATCAACGCTGATTGCTTGCACCGTGCCAGTCACACTCTACAAATAAGAAACATTCCTTCGGTGCACCCTTCGGGGACTGTTGGAACCCCCGTTGGGATGGGAGATTCCGTTGGACATTACTCTCCATCCATGGTAACTCTCCCTCTCTTGGGGTGTCTTAGGTTCGTGAAGCAAACGGGGGAAAGAAAGGGCCTTCGCCACCTCAGTATGCGCATTGTGCCTGAGTTTATTGCCCCGAAGACGGCTTACTATACGCGGTATGCTAATTGCTTACATTCGGCAACAGGCAGGGCAACAGCGGTAAACAAAACCAAAAAAAAAGACGACTCTTCTCTTCGCCGAACACACTGAATGATGCCCGGTGAAAGTCTTGCCATTTTTGTGAACCGCCATTTATGGCGTTGGTTTCAAAGATTGACTTCGGTCCTTCATTAGGTCATCGGTGGGGCCAAAGGGTAACATATGTACGGGTCTTTCTGCCCGTGAGCGATGAAACCCAATGGAACGTGTATGCTTCGAGCTTTGCAACCATTCAATAGCAATAAAAGCATAGCTGTGTCCCCGCAGGGTAAATGTTTTGCATGAAAAACACCTGAATGAATGATGGCGAAACTGTTTGTGGAATTGTACATCACAAAAAACTTATCATTTCACCATCTGCTAGCTGTGCACCGTACAGCTGGACGACAAATTGCAAATGTGCATTAACAATTGGACAAAACGAATGAATGAAGTGGAAAATAATCCATCAAAATATAGTTATTTCAGGTTGGTTTTATCTTGAAGTTAGAGCAACCTAGAGAAACTTCTTGCTAAATTACATTGGTTGATACATTTTCTGAGTAAACAAAAACTACATTATAGACAATTGATTGAAATGATAGAAACAGAATTCATTATGAGCTTTAAATAGACGGTGTTGGCCGATGACAATAGTATCACAAACTATTAGCGAGATCTGTTATCCGCTTTCAGTAATATTCTGGATACTTCAATAAATACACCCAAGCTACCTGCTGGTACAAATGAATCGATGATGATATGGAGAAATGTTCTTGCTGTGGAAAAAATCAGGTGAAAAACAACATTGCAATACCTTAATTAAGGTGCTTCATTTCTACTTTTCACCCAAAAGCACTGGATTGCGGTAACCAAACCAACCAATCTAGTCGTAAGGTTCGCTGTACATGGTCCTTCACCACTAGCACCATCTTCATTCGAACTCATACATCCGAGAGACAAAATGGAGGTAAATGTAAATACTAACCATATAGCACCGTTAGTAGTTCTGCGAGCATTCCACGAAGAATTAATCTCCACCGAGTATACTGACATAGCCGACTCTCGTCCAAACACAACGAGTTCCTCTAACACAATGGACTACGGAAGTAGACGACTACCTAGCAGTCCGTACGTCCAGAACATCCGGAACGGGATACAGACAGGATATGAGTCCGTTTTGCGGGTGGACGATGGTGTTACGTTTCATATCAACGTTTAGACGATAGCGAAACCGCAGCATTTCATTTCATCCTTCGCATGCCGACACTTACATGCCCAACGAAAAAAAGGACCTGGCCCACGCTGGCAGGAGAAACCGCGCTGCAGGATGTAATAAAAATTTATGTAAAAAAAAGCACCAGCCAAAGTCCTGGCATCTGGCATGCTTTATGTATGTGAAAATTGTACCCCTGCTGGAAAGGGCATTATTCTAGCGTGGACTTTTTACGGCGTGACGAAGAAGGGAGGTCTGAGTGAAAACCCACCAACCCAACTCGACGGGTGGATGAAATACCATTGGAAAACTACTCTCCAACCACCAAAGGACATTCTCACACTCACACACTCGATAGCGCTAGTGGTGATAGTAGGCATTTTCGGCTGATGACACAACCGCGTAAAAGCCACTTCTCGCCCAAACCAGTGAAGCTGTATTACGAGCTGCGAATGAATGATGGTGCAACATCGGTACGCTTCCCATTTTGGTGCGGCGCGTCTATGTGTTCCCGGAGGTTTGCCGATTTCGTGTGAGTTTTCATATTTTATATTCACATATCTGAACTTCCCGATCCTGTTGGAGAGTGTACCAAATGGTTAGAACAAAAAAAAATCCCAACCACACCAACCACTTTTTAGGCCGTTGTAATACCCGTCACTTACAAACTTTTCGGCTCCTAACATTTCGATGGGTTAAGCGGGAGAACCACATATCGGACCAACGGTCAGGACCTTCTGCCCTTCCAATGTTGAGCTTAATTTTCGTGCCAAAAGCTTGCTTCATCCTCACACGACTAGGGCGTGTTTGTTATAAAGGGTAAAAGCAATGCTGTCAAAAACTAAAATACAGGAAGCGACCGAAAGGCAGAGTGAAAGGGTACCGGTGTGCACCCATCATCCCATAAAGTGACCGCGGAAGCATTTTCATTAAAAAAGGGAAAGCTGCCTAATATTTATTTTATCCTAGTGCCACCACCATCGAGCACTTTCGGCTATTTCACATTCTATTACACCCCACAATGGAGGACGACGCGAATGCCTGACGCGTGTGATGGATGGATTTACATTTCTTTAAAGCTTGAAAGTTGGATAACTTTATTTTGTTGCAGGAGAATGCATTCAGCCGAATGCAACAGGATGCGCAATGCGATTCGTACCGGTGTTAATACGGTTGAATGTTTTTTTCATCAAATCCTATCTTATCGCTAGTAAACCGTAGTAAAAGCGAACCGAATCCGGATTATGGCGATTTTCATGCCTTTCTCCTCTCTATGACATATTTATCTGGACCTTTTTTTTACTACAAATGGATAAATGAAATGCTACCTCTCCTGTAGGCTCTATTACTCACACCAATAGCTAGTGTAAAAATCGTTTTTCCCTCCTGAACGGGTTTAACATGCCGATTGGTGATGATTGTTTGCGATTTTCCACACGACTTACTATCGCAGATCGATTACTACACTCGACGGGGTCCAACGGGAGTTTGGTCTTTTTCCCCGTGGTGCGATGATGAAGTGCATTTTTAATCGTGCTCAATTTACCCTTAAAAACAAGAACACCCTCTACGGCAGCACTATACCGATAGATCCGTTTTTCATGCAGTACGTCCCGATTTTTATGATAATCATTTCGATCGGTAATCGTTGTAAGTAATTATATACTCGAGTAGATTCATTGGGGACCATTTCAAAACGAAACCGTTGCACTGTGGGTCATTATCAACTAATGGTGTGATGAAACTATTGAAATGCAAAAAAATAAAATAGTTTTTGTAGATTTTAATCGAGAATTGTGAAAGTACAAGAAATTTTGTGTTTAGTTCTGAGCTATGCTAACAGGTGGCGCTGAGTAAAATGGGTTTGAAAAACAGTTTTTTGTAAAGGACTTTCCACTCCTAATAAAATTCTATCAATATCGTGAGAAATTTTAGATTCGTTATAATAGATTTTGATTGATTTGTATTGCAAGTTTCATAAACAGACATTGGATCCGGTTTGCAATGAAAAAAGAATAATTATGGAAAGTGCATCTAACACAAACATTACTTTTCTAAAATCTTCACTGTTTTGGAAAAGTTCTATCAGAACTGTGATACTGATGTTGTTGATCATGGGACAGTTTAGATAAATACAAGCTAGTAGACTCAATTTAGTCGAATCAATCAGATTATTTATATAGCAGTCGGATAGACGGTTCAGAACTATTTTACGACTAGTCTAAGCATTAGATCAGAGCTTTGGATCAGAATAAGATACAAAGCATAATAAGATTTGAAGCAGATAAGATACAAATCATAATATTTGAAATGATGCTTAATTTAATCTTATGATGATTAGCTTTGCTGCAAATAAATAGATGGATTTTCAAACTAAATTAACCCAGCAATTGCCCAACCTACACTAATAGGAAAAGAGGGCTGTAAGAGGTGTTACGATTTTGAATGTATGTATGCTTCATGCCACCCAACCGAAAGGAAAGTCTTGTTTAAACTATTTTGGTGACAGTAAAAGTAGGGCAGAATGTATGGTGACGAAAAAAACATGAAACCTTTGCCCAGTACCCATCGATCAGATCGCACAAAGATGCATACGATTGCAGATTTTGTTTCGCAAAAGAAATCGACCGACTTTGGATTCCTGCAGCTCCGTATAAAACACAACAATCTACCCTTACAACTCTGAAATATGAACCCATAACTTCATGTACTGCATGTGCCCGGGTAGTATGGGTAACGTCAACCTGACGCCAAAAAGCCTGCCACAGCCTTAGGCTCGTTTTAAAAATCGATTTTTGGCCACAGGAGTTGAAATGTTGTTATGGTTGGCTTATGCCAAAAAAAATACTCCTCTCAAACTCCAAACCCCAAGCACCGCTTCTCCTCCTTCCTTTCTTGGCCGCGTTTGTAAGCATTCTGGGTAAAGAGATCGCTTTTTGTGCTATATTGGGCTAAAAAGCTAAACGAATGGATAATTTCTGTAACGTCGGAAGCCTACCGGCCGGAAACCTACCCCCACCAGCATTCGCTAAATGGTCAAACGGATCGATTTTAGAACCATCTGTTGCGAACGGTTCGTAGATGGGGCACCCCTTCTGAGCGGGGGGAAAACTGAAGGAACAACCGGGTGGGATGCATATCGAAAATTTGCCCAATACACACCATCTACCGGTCGCAGTCGCGTACAGTTTCGGTACGCCAAACTGGCGTCACTAACACACAAAACCGACCCGAAGGGTGCTCTTTTGCATTGGGGTTGGTTTTGCATCGAACACCCCATTGCATGGGGTAACAAGCCAGCCTGTGTGGGTTCGTGGGCCGCAAAATTGTGCAGTGTCAGGCTTCAAGCGGGAGGGGAACGTGCGGAGTGTGTGAGTCAGTGTGGTAACCTACAAAGCTGGGCGCCTCGTGAAGAGGACAGGTGGGAAGAGAACGGAACGGTAAAAAGCGACGCAAAAGTTGTTGTTTTTTTTACTTTGCATTGTGTGTACGTTTTGTTCAAAGAACCGGATTGAGTCACCGTTTCGGTTCAAATTATTGTCTCGCGTTCAACGCGCACTGCAACGCCACCGGGAGTTGCATCGAATTGCATTTCGGGTGGTGGGTGGAGGGGTTGAAAAATGAGGGGAAGGGGGTTGTGCAGGGTGTAAAGGGCATTTAATTTGCATACAAAACTAGGAGAGAAAAAATATAAATGACACAAAATTAAACATAATAATCGACCGGTGATCGGGGAGCTGTTTGTTCAAAATAAAAACAAAAGCAGTTTATGTACTTTGACTGTAAGTAAAAACAGTAGGCCTTATTCAATTTGTGCTTGTGTGTGTATTATATACCAAAACATCAATAAAATTCGGGTTACCATTTTGCTTCAGTTTGGGTGCCCTAAAACCCATTTGTCATTTAATATAATTGAGTATACGTAGGAAAAAAACTGCTTGAAGTAGTTTAGCTTTACTTTCTAAATAGTAGAGAAATATGTTAAGTCATTTACTCATTTACTTTGATGCTTTTAATACCCCCCGGTGTACGACTTTCGCAAGTGCCAGCTGGCTGTCGTTGCTGAAACATTATCTCCATCAACCCCACCATCTTATCTCAATCATCAGCACTCGTAAGCGCTTATTTTTACGATTAATCGTAAAATCAAACAAAACAGAAAAATAAAGCCCCATACATGCATTTGCCAAAAATGCTTCATCCCTTACAAGGGAAAATCGGTGAAAGGGGTTCCACTGAGCAAACCAACCCCACCGTAAAGTGCATTCACTTGCACCCCATTCGTCACCACGGTCTCACCTCATTATTTATTATCTTTTCCCTTTTCCTACCTGTGGCCCAATACATCAAAAAATGGTTCACTCCCCGAAAATGTTTCGTTTAAATGGGTGCTGATATTTTTTGCTTCTATTTGCAACTTCCCAAATTTTTTTCTGTCATGCCACCCTTTAATGCACATTTCCATCTTGCTGTGGTGTATTGTTGCATTTTGATCTACCGCCTGGTCTCCCCCCCTATCAGCGGAGCATTAAAAATGCATTCAACATATTTTATTCATGACTTTTGGTTCACTGAGACTGCGATCAGCACGAACTCCACGCAACACTCCATCCCAATCCCTCCCCAGAGGAGTGCCTGCATATCACTCACGTGCGCACCGACGCTGTTTGCAACCGGCCCCATCCAACATTATCCAGAACACACTCCCATCCACGGACAGACCTACCATACTCCCCATTCGGTTGTGGGTGGAATCAGCCGTTGAACAAGGTTATTATGCACAGGTGATGCTTGTTTTTGCTACTGCTCAATATTTTACGAGCCAAGTGCGGGGAGCACAGCCCAGTGTTGCAAGTTGTTGTAAACACCGATAGTGGACACGTACGAGCAAGATAAGCGTACATTCAGCCGAAACATCGTCACTACATGGTCGACCGAACATACGAACAGCATATCGTTGTGTGATCCTTTTGCTGCCGTCCTGCGTCGAAGGATACCTCAGCATCGGTCCATCGTGGGACCAACATGGTGCATCACGGGACGGACAGTTCATCTCATGACGTGCCGTTATGGGGTGGTTTTGTTTTTATTTTAAGTGCACCGGCAGTCAAGGGTACCCTGCAGGGTTTACGTGTGCCAGTTTTGATTGTGTGGAAGATTGGCTGGTTATAAATGCATTTCTCCTGACACTTCGTTGGACAATTGGAAACAGATTGGAACACCATCAGTGCGTGCGTGCGATGTACGACTGCCTACAAAGTGTAGATGCATTATTACAACTTCATGCATATCAGAGTCAGAGACGAATGAAGCTTTTGCATAAATGTTTAATCCTCTTGTTAATAGAATTAATAGAACTGGATATGACAAAATTGCACACTACTATTTGATTCTGCACAGCAAACTTATTGAATAAAGGAGCTTTAATCAACACAAACAATTATTCCTAATCAAAGACTTCTTGATTAATAACACGATTCCGTGAACTAATGCATGACGAGCAGGATTTTGAATCCTGATGTTTTGTTTAGATAGAATTTGTTATAACAGAATACAACAGCGAATCGATACTGCAAATGAAAACACATGGTACAACTAAACAAAATAACTAACTAAAAAAATCGTCTCACGAACGCTGTTCAAAAAACTCGTTTGCACACACACCTCACACCTGTCGCAACAGCAGTTCATTGCAGTGGCGCAAAAGTTTAATTCGAGTTTTAATTCTCAAAGGCAGCCACATAAAAAGGTGGTTTCGTTCGGTCATTTCCTTCCGTTCTTGTTGCCTTCACACTAGCTTCCATCGACGAGTGCGCAAAACCCGGTGTTCGGTTTCAATCGATCTACCCTCGAATGACGTGGCGACGTGGTCGATTTGACCAAACCCTGCCTCTCTCTCTATCTGCCGTCTGTACTCCCTTCAGTTCAGTTCACCGTCGTCCCCACACCACAATCAAAGCCCTTCGGATACAATTTTATTCACGTTCCCAGTGGCGCATATTCGATTGCAACTCCTTGCTGTGTTTCCATCCCCTTGCACAGAGTGTCGGACGCTCTAAGTAAACCTCACCGAAAAACCTCTAATGGGTACCGCAAAATGTACCCAACATTCAGCTCAAAAAAGGGGTTTTGAAAATTTGCTACCATCAAGAGGGGCGAGTTTGCTCACTAGGGCAGAGATAGGGCGGATAGGGCAAACGCTAGAAATTGCGGACCCGGGGTGTCTCGTAACATAAAACCGGCGCCACACGCAATGGAAATGACTTTGAAAATAGAACTCATACAGACACACACACCGAATGAAAGGGGATTCGGAATGTTGAATAAGGATCTGGAAAAATCAAGAATGTTTTTTTTAGAAAATTTACACAAAAAAAACCACAGTGAATCTTTTCTCGATTTAAAGAACCGTCCTTAGAGCTGCATTCAATGCCAATGGTTGGCCTTTACCGACGAGTGTTTACCTTACACAACAGACAACCCTCACACGAGAGAATGCGTTTTCTGTTCAAGTCCACGTTTCTGACCACGATGGTTACGGGCACCTATAAAAACTAATTAAAACGATTATCCTGCAGGCATTACTCGGCCGAGGTGTAAAGGTCCAGGGGTATGGGTAAACTATTTACCCAGCAGCACCGTGAAAGATCCTACCTTCTTGAATTAAAAAGATTCTTTCTTTGGCAAGTGTCAGATTTGTTTGGGGATTTCTATTCTCCATCCTTACCCAAACTCTAGGTCTTTATCCGCTTCAACGCCATCCGCCTGGGACCAGGCACCAGGTTGGCTTCCAATTTTAAGCCCTTGCTCTGACAGTGCACCGGACGGGGAAAAAGTCCCCTTTTGAACAGCACGAACGCCACCCGCAGGGCCAAGAATGAAGGAAAAAACATCCCTACGCTACTTTTCGTGAATGATTTTTTCTTCCTCCCATTCAACCCTCGCCAATGTAAGAATGTCTTAACCTTTTAAAAACGTACCACAAGAAAAGGGTAGCCGCGTCTAAAAAGCTTATAACACAACAATAATACCGTTTGCCAGAACAAACACGAACCACCGAAGGACCGAATGCGAATGGGGTGAGGCTGGGAAAAAGTAACAATGGTTCTGGAACTGTTAGTTCCGGGTTTTTTTTATGGCACCCGCGCACACACACACACGAGGACGCGTGGGTGAAAAGGGTTACAGTAGAACCAAAACAAAAACATTCTACTGTTTGCTTTTCTCATTTTCTTCTCCTCCTGGAAGGATCGCTTTTCTTTAAGATTTTCCATTCTCTCGTTTTGTTTTGTTTTTCACGATTGTTTCGCGCGTTGTTCCATCCATTGTTTGGGTTTTTCCACCGTGGTCCCTTTTGTGTTTTCCGCCATAGTTAGAAACCACCGATGGAAAGATGGTTCTACTTTTTCCTCGTCGGGTGGAAAACATTAAAAACACACACACGCTCGCTTAGAAGACATGGGAAATGCGATTTGCTCGTAACTGCTGTCATTTTTAGCATGAGCTTCAGGAAAATTAAACTTAAACAAAGGCCGGAAAATGGATCCGACTGCAAAACTGGTTCTACAGACAGTACGCAACATAGATATGTATATGTGTATGTATGATCCTTGGTTTTCTTCCCGCCTATACAGTTCGTTTCATAACTATGCGGCACCAGTGCACCAGTGCACCAGTGACAGAGATAGATCAAATGTGTGTAAGGTAGAGTTATGAAACTTATACTGAAGTAAATTTTCGGTATTTATGAGAATTTTTAAAAATGTTTTTTGTAATGTTAACACGAAGTAAGCAAGTGAAAAAACAACATGAAAATATGTTTAAACATGTGCAGGTTTTCTATACAAACCATACAAGAATTACTGTTAACCATAGATCAACATTCGCTTACACATATAAAAAACAGCAGATATACAATTACAGTATTTACAAAAGGTTGTGATAAAAGATGGAAAAATTAGCATTTGTGGTTGGAAAAAATTAATGAGATTTTGGCTTTTCAATTTTCAGTCTTTAGCTGCTAAGCTAGCTGCGTTACGGACTGTATACCGCGAGACCCTCCGGAATGTTTTCGTCCCAAAAGGGAGAAAGAATCTTTTTATGAGCACAGCCGGGCGCACTAGCAATTACTTTCTTTTCGTGGCAGGCACACCGTTTTGCGTACCCACAAAACTGTCCCATCCTCCAAAAGGCAAACAACAGGGGTTCACCGGATGGAACCCAATCTGATAGACAACCTTTCGGGCAAATTCATTCCCTGCATAGCGAATAAAAACCACAAAACGGGACAAACACACTGCCCAAAACGGTACGTAAAATTCATATCAACCCATTTTCTTTTCTTTTCTCGGGCCCTTTTCGCAGCCCAACATCGCAACAAAACGCGTCCACATGGCAAATGTAAGCCCCCAATTCGGCTGCATAAAAAAGTATCATGTGTTTGGGTGCTTACTCGCAAAAAAAAGGATTCAGCAAGCACTACGTTGTGCTGTGGTAAAGAAAATACCAACTTACCCAGAACTGGGCGCGCACGCGCGTGTGTGTGTGTACAGCCAATAAATGAACCCCCGACGGGAAGGCAACTAACAAGCGGCCAGAGTAGTCGCTAGCCGAGAGTGTTTTCCAGTTTTTCTTCGGCAACATTTTCCTCCCACCCGTCGGCTGGAGCTGCGATTCAACTTTTACGAGGGTCTCTCACGAGAGACTAATTTCCCTTTTTGTTTGTGGTACGGGGAAAGTGCAGGCTTTCCACGTAGGCGGCATTAGAGCGCTAGTGATAGTGATATTTGAAACCACCGTAAGGGACCCTGGCACGCGACCTTTCAGCCACCTTTTGCTTCCCTGTTTGAACTTTACTATTTCACTTTACAACAAAACCGTCAGCTAGAGGGAGGGTTAAAGAGCAACCTGTGTGTTTTTATTCCTTGTACCGAACAAAATCCACGATTTGTTCGAGCGAAAATCAAGGATAGCGTAAAAGCAGGTAAGGAATGGTATGGGGATAAAGCAAAGACAACGTTTAATACCTGTTGGTGGTGTGATGGATTCGGTTTCCATGGTTTAGGGAAAACATGCTCGGAAAATTCATACCATGACGCTCCTTTTGCCTTTAGGGCGCATAACATTTATTAGATTCTTTGTGCCATTTGCTTCATTTTACAAGTAGTTTCTTCCAAAATGTCAAAAACAATCAAAACAACACTTGTATACTATTCTTTTAAATTTATGAATGAATAAAGTGTAAACAAGTATTTGAAGCTATTGCTTAAACATGCATAAAAAGGATCATTTATTTTGATTTAATCAAATGCCAAACCGCAAACATTATGCCGTACGTTAACAAAAAAAAAACCCTTTTCTTTAAGGCAATCGAGAATCAAACACCACCGAAAGCTCATTTTTACTAAAATTAAACTTTCCATCGCATTCCGCAACTCGCCGAATGAACACATTATCGTCTGTTTCAATCACCTCATTAACCTGGTCAGGCACGGGGGTGGGGCCAAAAAGGTAAAAGATTCATTGATGATTGAGTGCAACTGAGTCCCTTCATCTTTGGCGTGTTTTGGTACAGGGAGCATTCGTTACCGAGGAAAAGGTAAAGACGTCCCGTATTTATCGGCGCTATCCTTTCGGGTACACCGGCAATAACAACTCGCACCGTGGTAAAACAGCAATGCAAAACACGAAAACTTCTTGCACACCCAACACTGTTCGATTTTAACCCACTTTGGACCGTGCCGGGAACACCTTTTTACCGCTTACCATTACACTAAATTCTACCAACCCATTACGTCCCGAATCATTGGGAACCCTTGGCTGTTTTTTTCTGCGTGCGTGGTGTTATACGTACGGCCAAACCGAAACAGCTTCATTGTTACAAAGCAATAACAGTAGTGTAAAGTAGCAAAGAAAAGGAAAAGGAAAGGGAGCGAAGAAAGCAAAACGGGCGCCATTTCCGTTTGTCGAAGCTCATCTCTTATTTAACATATTTTGCAGAACCCTTTTTTCGTTTGCATGGCACGGGAAAATTGGTGTCGGAAGTGTTACCGAGGCAAAACAAAATAAACAACACCCCAAAAAGGCAAACAGGAAGCACTCTTCTATGCGCAAAATATAATCCCGAAGATGTTACAATGCGTGCGCAAATTGAATAAAGACGAAACCCTTGATGGAAAGGCACCCGGAATATGCACCAAAACAACAGCGCCGACTCAAAACGCAGATGAAAAAATATTGTTTGGGTCAGTGTAGAAGCGACGAGATAAAATGAAAAAAAAAATCCCTAAATTTGATCTATCGAAAGGATACGCTCGTATACCATGTTTTGATGACAAACGGACGACAACAGAGACCAGCGTGGCCTGTAAGTGACACTCGTGAGTGCTTTTTTCTTCTCCTTTCGTTTCGTTCAAACACCTTCACACCATACACGGGGCAAGGGAATTCCGGGCAGAAAGTGACAAGTGGAGTGAATTTGTCCTCATTCTTTTTTTCTCCCATTTCTGATTCTCACCTTCCACGGTTAAACGTTGAAGATCCTGCGCGGACGTCCACCTTAAGCCCGTAAATAAGAAGCCGCGGATGGGAAATGGTGGGTAGGCAAGAAAGATCGTTAAACGTAATAAATCATCTGAATTGAATGTGGCTCTGTCCACGCATTTTTATTTGTTTTTTCGCTTCCCTCCCGGCTGTAGGCAAGTTTTTCATCGCAACATGTCTGGGTTGGTTTTTTCCTACTCCCAGATATCCTTTTACTTATAGAATCTCAACCGTGGTTTAGTTACGCATCACGTACACAATCATTTTACGTGTGCGTAGCCGGAAGATGACGCACTTAGCAACAACACGAAGCGAAGATGAATCGAAGATGAAAGTGGCCAACGGCATAGAGAAAGTGTGGTTAAGAACGTGAAAAATGTGTACATATGCGGTCCATAACGCGCACCGTGGTTGGACTCTTTTTTATTGATTATCTTCTCTACGCTCTTATGTTTTCGTGTCATTCGACAGGGGTTTTCAGTAATGAAGGATTGATTTTATAACTTTCATCAAATATTTGGAGCAACCGTCAAGGATGGACTGTTTTAAATGTCTTTTCACTACGTGACATCCATTTACTTAACTATCGTTCACGATGGTTGATGATGTGGAGCTTTAAGACCTCCTATAAAATACTTTGTCTTCAGCTCCTCATTTCAACGTTTAAAAATGATGCGGCTCCTTTACGCAAATTATTGTGATAGGCTTAAGTACAGTGTTTAGGTCACATTATAAACCATTCACCAAATCATTGTATAAATATATAAATTACAAATCTACAAACAAATTCTGACATTCAAGCATTATTTAAGTAACCCTGCTGTTACTTGTCACCCACTCTAATCTCCCCTAGCACATCCTTCCTAGTTCCACACATTTCATTTAATGATGATCCCAATGGCAGCCAAACCCGCGTCGACGGTTCCAGCGCCTGATTACAAGAAGGAAATCGTGTCGTCCCATCACTCGCTGGCCTATCTGTTCCCGTCTCATTGCTCATTCTATTTTATTCCCGTCTCGTTCCAAACAAAACACCCCTCACGACGACCCATCCCGGGCTATGCGTTACGCTGAATAATTATGACCCGAATGGAAGCGGAAGCATTAGCAACTTCGACACAAAAGCTGGCTGCGCTCTTGTCTGGAAATAGAGCGAACAGCGTTTTGCGAGAGTTCTTAAGTTCACTTAAGTATACCAACACCACCCCACCGCCATCAGCCAAGAACCAGAACAGTGAAGACAAGACAACCGAAATGTCCCCACGGGAAGCAAAACAGACAACAATCGTTGGCAGCTCCGGTGGGACGAACACGACGGTCCCGGTGCGACGCACGTCTCCAAGGGAAGATTGTCAACGTCTACGCGCGTCGCACTACTCGAGACGTTTCCTCCCGGCTTTTGGGCAGGGATAGCTTGCGTAGAAACAACGGGTAAAAAGGAAAGTCGATTTGTCACCATAATGGCAGTTGTTTTGCTGTGCGTCTCATGTTACATAACCTTTTCTGATTGGGGAGGGTCTCCCTCACCATGCAGCCTTCGGTTAGAACACCCAAAACCCCAAATAAAACCTTCATCGATGGGCGGAAAACTAGGCCGATGTGTACGCAGTACGATGACGAGCATGATGATTAAAAGTCTTCAAGAAAATGCCTACTGAGCTGGGAACACCGATAGGATTGGCCCGGTGGTAAGTTCAGAGAGCCCTCAAGCTTTCCTTTGCCTACCTCTTCCATCGTCGCCAGTCGTTGACATTCGGAAACGGAAGAAGTTTTACATTTTGTCTGATATCTTCTCCGGTTTTGTAATCGCACAACGTCGACGTCGCCGTCGTCGTTGCCGTCGCAGAACAGTTCACCCCGAGGAAGTTGTAGTTTTATTGATTGCCACCACACAACCGCCTCTTACGAAAAGCCTAAAGAACACTCAACCCCAAAAAGCGCCCGGAATTCTGACAAAATGAGCTTAGGAAGGGATTTGCTCCCTCGATCTGTTTGATCCGTTTATTTGCAATCGTTTATTTGCATTGCTGTGTGTGCGTGGTTTGCCCTCTGTATTTCATGTGTGTGTGGGTGTGCGTGTGGTATAAAATAAGGAAATTAGCATTCATCTTCACCCGACAGCAATGGGCAACGGAACGGTCCACAACTGTCCCAACATACGGGAGCAGGGTTTCGGAAGCATGATTTAGAATCAAGACCGCAAACTAGCTTGGCACGCAACCATCACCATTTCTCGAACGAATTGTCCGGAAATAGGCAACTCCACCGCAAGCCCGGTAGACCACAGACCTAAACCGCGCGCTTACTTCCAAAGCCCTTCCGCAGAACTCACACAGGGCACGAACCTGTTGTCCCGTATCTGAAGGACAAGGCCTTCCGCGTTTCCCGAGGGAAATCTTTCTTCCAAATTTTCGAAAGGTGGCATAAAAAAATTAACAACTATTAATTCAATCAAACGACACCCATGGGGAATCGCTCGTGGGTCAACCGTACTGGAGGTAATTAATAGAGAACGAGAGCTTCGTCCCAGAACTCCCGCATCCCGCACAAATGAAGGAATCACATTCCCGCTACGAAACGACCACCGATAAATCTTAACCCGAAAGGTGAGTTAAATATGCACAATAAAATTCCACTCCCGGGGATCCAACTTTCGGGTGCTAAATGATGCATAATTTATCCATCTAGTGTGCCTAGATTAACCTGCCATCTTTTTCGCACACACACAAGGCTATCAATGTGTTATGGCCAGTACGTTGCGTCAAAGGCAAAAGATGCTTCCAGTTTTGGGAGAGAAAGTAATCAGTGACAGTAGAAGAAAAAAGTTACCAAAAATCATAATAAAACTAAAACTGTCTTTAAGAACTTCGTAGAACAAATAATGATTTCTAAAAATATGATCACAATATATTTTTGTTTGAAACCAACATCACACAAACGATTATTTATAGAACAGGAAGAAAATAATGCTGACATCTTAAAGAATCGTTTAAATAAATTGCAAAAAGTTTGCTCCCTCCAACGTAACCCCTCGTCTCGCGATAATGAAAGAAGGAGCAGATGAAATAGAATTATTTGTGTCTTTGATAGCAACACACACACAGGCAGCACAAAACCACCATTTTGAGGGTGTAAAAAAGAAACTCCTCAAGCCTAGTAGTCGAAAAATCTGTCGCCTTTTAACTCTGCCCCCCCTCTGGGAACAGCATTTTTTTATCTGGTCTAAGGACACAGCAGTGGAAAAACTTTCCATCACGCTTTTGTTCGTTGAATAAACTTCTGATTAGCTGTGATGGGTGGCCACCGTGTCCTGTGTGGTGTTTGCAGGATAGCGAGAAAAAAAATACATTAAAGCTTCACAACCTCAACTACGCTTCCCAACGCTCATACACACCAAGCCGGAAAAATAAGGATGAAAAATAAAATCCCACAAGAAAAAGGCTTGCCGGAAGAAGGAAAGCAAAAAACCCACCCCCACTGATAAGGTACAATTGAATTTATTATAATCCACAATGGTGTGCCTGCCAACCTCACACTGTGACTGAATCCTTCTGTTTGGCGCGAAAAGAATATTAGCTTCGAAGGATGGACGTACACATACAGTGAGAGTGAGACACACACACATACAAAAAAGTTGCACGAAAGAGTTTCGTAGCCGTGCCGTGGACACGGAGTAACGTGAAAAATGACAAAGTAATTCCATTATCGGCGTTCCAGTTGGAAAAGCCTCCCCCACGATTTTCTCGGTCAAACTTCGCTTTTGCTGATCCGGTCAAAACATGGTCATGGTTTCGAATGCGGTTCGATAGAACCGGTATGGTTTTCACTTTTGTGAATGATTTGCCTTCCTCAACTGGAAGCTGAGAACGAGAAAGGGGATGTGAAAGAATGGGATCGCTAATTTGGCCAGAACCATTATTGCTTCCCATCTCTTGCCACAAAGGGGAAGTAATGTTAACCACCAACCCCCACCCACCCATACATTTCCATTGCATAGCTGACGCGCTTCGTTAGCGAGTTTGGTGGGTGGAAAACTTTAATTGAATTTCCCATTCATCCCGTCAGTATCGCCTCACGTTTGGCTGAACTGCATCCAGACCGGAGACTGGTAAAAAGGTGTGAAGTTAAAAAAAGGGGGGCGAAGCAAACAGACCAAAACAAAAAAACCTACGTAAACTTATGGTGAAAAACATTTCCTTCGCGGCTGTGCAACTACGAAAATCAGTAGACAAGGGAGCACCGAATTTCCCTGAGAACCTTATTTTCGATGCTCCGCAAAACGAAATCGGCCGACAGCTTTGGGTGATTTTTTTAGTAAAATTTTATTTTACTCCCCTTTATTCTACCCATTATTACCCATCCGGAATTGCCGGTGTGGTTGACCGGAACAGGAAACAGATTTTCCTTATTCTCACATTCCATGCCACTGTATTTTTTTTTTCTTTCACAATTCCAACATTTCTCCTTCCTATAAAAAGAAATCCGAAAACAATGTAAAACTAACTTCTATAAAAAAAAACTTTTCCAATAGACAAGCAACGTAATAAGGAGCACCATTGGCGGTTCTTATCAACTCCAGACTTACCAAAGCTTACCAAAGAAAATGCGTGTAAATCAACCGCAGCATTTGGTTCTCGTTTTTGTCAGGAAAAACCCCGATCACGACCAGGAGTTTTCTTTCGTCGTGCTGAAAATTTTCCCTGCACAAGATACGACCGAACTTATCAACCAATAATATTTTGTGGAAAATTAACCCTCTTCCCTTCCGAAATGCTCCCAACTTTCCCCGTTTTTCCCAAACCTCGGTTCGGAGAGGAAATTAAGCACTGTATTTTTTTTTTGTCTTCTATTTGTTTGTGCTCTGCTTGCCCACCGTGAAAGATGGTTTGATGTTTGCTCGATTTAAAATTTCACAAAAAAAAAATCGCCAGTCAGAAGCACGGATGAAAATCCAATCACAAAACCAATACTAAGCTCCACTACTACCCGGGGTCACGTAATGATGGTAAAGAAAACGGACAACATTTTCACCAAACCGTATTCGTGGTTCTTACACACAGAAAAAAAACCACACGAACAAAAGACCGAGACCAGATTGCGTAATGAAAAATTATGATAATCACAAGCGCCTAAATTTATGTACTCTAATCGAACCATTGTTTACGTTCCTTTGCGAGAGAAACACCGTGCCCAATATTCAATAACACACACAGGGTTTTTCGCGGGGGGCTTTCACAGTGGATCTTGATCCGTGTGGCAGTGATGAAAACCAACCACACCACGGGGGAGGTGGTTCGTTTCCTTCACTGTGCCAGTGCCTTCCACCTTTCTGTGCCGTGAAGATGGAGCCGGGAAAAGGCGGATGTTATTTTCGATGCAAAACCAATTTTCCGTCCATGAAATCAACTTCGTCCGGACGCCATGGCAAAGAAACGAAATGAAGGAGAGCACACAAAAAGAAATAAACCATAACGAGGGAGAACACGCTCTGCCGGACGGTGCCGGACGAAGCAAACACGTTGCCACCGAAACCGGGACGACAGTTTGCTACCGTGGACGACTTAGTTAGCGCAAGCAATGAAGTGACCGGGATCAGGATCATAGCCAGCGCTTCAAACCACCGCGGATTCTATCCGTATGGCAACCGCCACCCACTCTATGTAACACACACACACATTCTCTTTCTCTGTTTGTCCAGCATCCAGCAAAACCTAAGGCAAAACACCGTCCCATACCCGGATACGCATCAGCGGCAGGTGACATTTACTTTCCAGCCGGTTTTGAAGGATTTTCCGGAGCGTTCTCGCGTATAGAACTTTACCCACTCTGATCTCGATCTAAGTAAAAGATTGGCCCGATGCGGATAAAGTGAGCCAACCTCATGAAAATGGGGGAAAAACACGCCAACCCAAGGTGCCAGCCGGTGGAAAACGTTACCAAGGTTGCCGGAATGTAAGAATGTGTATTAGCTTGCTTTTGTCTGTCCCGGCTCTTTTTATTCCTGTTTGGCGGGAAAAATTTCCTTGTCGCACGCTTTATTTCACGGTTTTGTACCGTGGCCGTGGCGTGACTCGATGAACCATAACCGAACCGGGGCGTGAAGGGGCCGGGCAACCGGTGGTGGAGGCGCGAGCACGCACAGCAACACAAAGTAAACAGCAAAGCAGAGACCCTACAAAAATATTAAGGCAATAAAATATTTTCTTAAAAATAGACTGCAGTGAACCGCACGGTAAGGAGGAGTTTGTTACCGGGCATCAGGGTCTTATGCGGGGCGGCAAGAGGGTGGGTGCGGAGGGAACAAGGCAGAAAATATTACCTCAGTTACTGGAAACCGTAAACCGAAGGAAAGTGAACGGAGCACGGCGGAAAAACCCTTAACGAGCGGCGGAAAAATGGGGGGTTTGGCGGGTGGAACTGGAAAGCCTGTGTGAGGGAAGAGGCGGCAAGGGTGGAAAAAGCGCGCATTCGCTTTTATCCACACACACACACACAAGCTGCGGAAAAACGTCGCGGATTTTTCTTTCTCCTCTTCGTCTCGCTCGTTTCGCTTTTCCGGGACGGTTGGGCGACAAATAAAGGAGGCAATGAAGGAAAACACGGGTGAAGGGTAGCAAATTTCGTTTGTATGCGGCGCATATATCCGAGCTAGATTTGATCGTATCAACATTAACGTGTGGTGCCAGAGGGTGTAGACGGGAGGACGGGAAAACCTTCTGGTTCACTTGAGGAAAATCCTGTACGGTAGACCTTTGGTAACCTTTTCCCCATAACCGTACATTGAAGGTCTCGCGACGGGTTGGAAGTTATAGAGGGAGAAATGCGCGTTAAGCTAAGGAAACGAAACAGCACGGGTTTTCGCAATGATATTAGCTTCGCTGTTTTCCTTCATGTGTATGTATGGGATAGTGTGTTTGTGTGTGTATGTGTCCCTGCGTGAGTGTCTGTAGCAAACGAGTACGAAGTAGCTCCTTTTAAAGGCAAAACAAAAGCAAAGGACCAAAGCTACGACATCCGCATTTTCTTTCCACCACTGTTTCGTGCGCGATTTTCCACGCGGTTTGGGGAGCAAAATAACATGGCAATGGGGGAGGGTCGGAGATGGGGGGCCGGGGGAAAGCACGGGACACCATTTTCTGTGTGTTCCCGTCCAAACAGCTAGCGGTGCCGGCGACCGGACAGAAAATTATAGCTTGTTTAAGGAGCCGAGTTTTGCTTCCAGTTTTTCTCGCTTATTATGTGCGCTTCGGCAGCCAGCACGTCGCCTTCAGCAAGCAAAGCAGCTGGCAAAATAGAGCCACCCGCAGTGGAAACATGGATAGTTCCACGCGGTAATATAGCCTCACACACAAACACACACCGACACAGTGTTGCTCTGGAGGACGATCACAAGACGACGACGCACACCCCGGCAGGATGCCGTTCCTATGGTTACATTCATTCCTATTTTCCCCCACCCCTGTACCGTCTGCATTGGGGTGGGATTTTCGCAAAACAAGATTTTCCTACCATCTTTTATGACTGCACCGTGTTGTCGCTGATGATGATGATGATGATGATGTTCCTCTGGTCTGATGATGGAAAACGATGATGCTGGCTTACTTTCTGATCGACTTCCGGTTGCTTTAGAGACGCTCCGCCGCAAAAGGACACAGAGCGGGGAAAGGGAAAATGGGGAGAAAGCATTTCTTTTGCTAGCGGCGAAAAAAGTGCGAAACCGTGAAGATGGCGTAACGCGCTTTTCCGGAACACCCTTCTCCTTCTACACCGCAACACGGTAAAGGATCCGTTTCCTTCGTTTCCTTTTTTGCCCGTCCCATCGCCATGGATGTTCTGCAGTTCACTGATTCTGCGATTTTCGTTCGTTTTTCGAGCACAGCACCAAATACTTTCCCATGGGGAAAAGAAAACGGTGGTAAGCGAAAGATTTGCCCAGCTTCTGGGTCCCCATCTCCACGCCATTTCTTCCCCTCATAAACGCAGCCACGGTTCAGTTGGGATAGCTAATGTCCGAAAAGAAGCAACGCACCAAAACCAGAGCATAATACACAAGGCACATCAGCGACCCCCGGCCAACCGGGCCGCTAATGCGGTGCGGACAGGTACATTTACCTACACGTCATTAGCACAGCATGGTGCAGGATAGGTGCTGGGCGGACGAAACATTTCTGTAAGGTGTACACCGGAAGCGCTGCCGGTGGTTCCTGCCCGCGTTACGCGTTACTTTTGCTGATCGTTTAAAGAATGGTTCGGTGGTGCTTGTACTTGTTCCGCAAAGGAACAAGATGTATGATTATTGACGAAGCAAGAGCCACACTTAAAGAGGCCTTTTATTGGCCCGCTTTCGGGATGGGGATTTCGGGATTTCGGTTTAAAAGATCGCTTAAATTGGGGAAGTTTTACCAAGTTTGTAGAAAATTTTAGATTTAACGACCTGCTATTACCAACATTATTTATTCGCGATGGTTATGTTACGCGAATAAAGGCAAAACAGTTTTGAAAGAAAACGAAAATCTTGTACCTTAAAAGCTCCTCTAGCAATTCCCGGGAATTATATCTTCTCAGCTAGATAAAACAAACACACTATGAGAATCTGACGATTTGTTTCCATTTATACTGAAACTTCTTTTAAACTTTATAGCTGCGAAAGTGATAAGCAAGTCTCAAACATTGACGCACAGCCCAATACACTTAAGTTCGTCGACCAAATCTAATCTGGATCGGTCGTTCGTGGAGATGATATCACTTGTCAGATACTTATTTACTTGGTAAAAAATCAATTGAGTCTCAAAATTCATAGACCTCCACCTTTTTCTTCTTATACTAAAGTTTAAACAATTCTTTGTTGAAGGCATTCGATTTCAAAACACTTGCCTAAAGATACTGAGTTGTCTAAATCGAAGTCAAAGTGTGATTACAACGAGCGTCGAAAATAATCTCAATTTGGTCTAATAAGCAAATAAGAGTAAATAAATATTTGTAAACACACGCCGCTCTTTACTCTCGCTAATAATTATTTACAAATTGTACCGCTTTGACTAAGCAAGAACAGAATATCATTCAATAACATTCTATTGCTATGAGTAAACTTTCAATTTTATTTGCCATTTAAAAATGTCTAAATGTAGGCCAATATTTGGCACAATTTCAAACAAACTCATCCGGTCGAACCAAACATCCTCGAGTAAACTGTTTTTTTTTTTTTGTACTGTGAGATCATACAAGCTTACAACACTTTCCTTTCCCAAGAAACCATATCCATAGAACGCCATTCACCGTTACGGAATGATGAGTAAATCTGCCTCCCCTATGATTTCCGGTCGCCGATTCACATCGTCGTTTCGGGTGGTCACCTTTTTCTCATTTTCCCGGGAAAACCCTATTGCTAACTCTTCCGTCCACTCGAACCTATATTCCCGGGGTCGTTCCCGGAGGCACAAGCCAGACCATCATCTTGTGCACACCGCGGCTTCTGGAAAATGTCTTCCATTTCTCGAGAACACTATTTGGTGGTGTGGTTTTGGATGGTGGGGGGGGGAGGATGAAAGAAACCAGTAAAAACGATCATAAACAATATTTGACCTCTCGGCTATTCATCAGCGGATGGTAGAGCGTAGCGAGGGATAGGCGCTACTTGAATTCTTCGAGTGTCGAATTCTTCACTTGCGTATTATGATGAGCTGCCATTCATTTTCTCACGATTTTTACCGAAACCTTGAACGTGTTTGAAATAAATTTTCTAGACCACTCCATTGTCGGTTCAGTTTCTATATAAGCTATATTGCTTATATGATGCATTATTGCATAAAGGTCTAATCACATTTTGAATTCTCGTGACGTTATGCTTCAAATTGAAAAATACAAATTCTTTCCTTGCCGGCAATCGTCAGCCACAATGCGTCCGTAATGACATTTCCAGTGAAGTTGAGTCAGTAATGGTACAATCACTGATAAGGTGACATTAAACACTGCAGAATGATTACTTCTGCTGACTGATAAGCGGCTTTCAGCCATCGTTTAAGGCAAACAAAAAGAACTTCTTTTTGAAAAGAAAAGAAGAAAAGAAGCAGAAAGAGCAACAGCCATCAACCCAAAAAGCATACCTGTTGCCATTGATCCTCGAAGGAGGACTCGGACGAGAAGCAGCCTGTTTCGTGGATGATTTGGAGCTCCCGGAAAATGCTTCCACTCGGCAGTATATCCATCGTTGGGCGTTCTGGTTGCTGGTAACTTGATTCTTGATGACGACAAACACAAACACTCTCACACACGGAAAACAAATCTAGTGTAGCAATATGCTCTTCGTACACTACTCTTCTAGCGCCACATTCGCCTAAATGCACTGCACATGTACACTGCCAATAATACTTATGATTCTTCGACTACTTCCTTCGCTACGTAAAACACTTTTTACACACAACAAAAAAAGCACAGCCTCCTTCGCTTAATTGCTCACAGACACCACGCACGTACACGAATGCTGCACACTAAACAACCTCAAACAGATATCTTCACCAGCGCCTCTCACCGTTACTACAGCAACAGCTCTTTACAGCGATAGGGGCAGCGAAAAATCAGAACAATCATCGATGATTAATAATGCTGTTGCATTACACTGCAATCACTCCTCCTGCTGTGCGAGGTTTTGATCCACACTTTCTAGCTCGTTTTAGCTTTTCCACCAGTTGCAGCCGCTTGCGTAGGAATGCGGCTGGAACTCGGCTGCTTTTCTTCGTGACTGCTCAATTTGGCGCTTTGTTTACATCCGCACGTCGTGGGGTGAACGTTGCTGGGTTGACTTCACACGTCGAAGTAAAAACAAGTGAACAAAAAAAAACAAATCATCCACACACACACACAAGCGCGAGTCGCGCATGAAATGGAAATTCGTATGCTTCTTGATTTTCACACACCGTGGAAAAAACTTTTTCGCACTTCTCACTCGTTTTTTTTTCTTTTCTTCACGCTATCACTTGAGCAAAACTTCTTTCAGCGGGGTGTTTTCTCGATGCTTCTCGTTTTCTTGCGAACACTTGCGATCGGTTAAATTTTCTTGTTTTGCAACTTCTTGGCTGATTTCGACGCTTTATCATATGGCACAAATTCACACTTGATTGGAATTTACACGCACACATGCAAACACTTGAGCGAGAATTGAAAGTGATCTTTAAACTTTTATTCTTTCTATTATTATCGATTACCGGATATATGTGAGGCCTATTCAATCCTTTCCATACACGTGTTTTCTTGCCCTTCGAATCATTTTTGGTATCGAGAACTTCGCCTTTGCGTTAGAAACTCACTTCTTCTAAGCCATACTGGTACCACGAGAACCTTGCGAATGGCGGGAAGCAGCGGTTACTTCGATTGCTGCAAAATTAACAGCTAGAATTAACTAGAATTCATCACCAATGCGTTTAATGCGGCCTAAGAACGTTATAAAGATAACATTTTGCATGTTTATTCTTCTACACGTTGCCAAATTTATCTCACTGGCTTGTTAGACGACATTTGACGATCGTAAACGTTACTATTGTGCTACCAAAAGAACCATTCTCCAGACATCTTTATGGTGTATTTTGGTGAAAGAAACACTCTCACAGGCGTGTGTAATTTATCAAACTTCTTCACAACTGGCTCACTTTTGCACACGTTAGTTTTTCTGCTTGCACAACAATACAACAGTTGATAGAGTGCTTGTTTTGGGTTGGAATTCTTTCCACCCAGAACACATCCACAGTTCGATCCACTTTCTGTCACGGTTTCTGCTTTTATGCATCCAGTAGAATCTCTCCAATATGTCTGATGAGCTAAAAGTAGAGGGAAAGAATAAATAATTAGGACCTTCATGCTCGGCAAAGATATCCAGTGACAAGAGCATCCCCACTTAAATCAGTTGATCGACACCTCATCCACAGACCAGCTGACAAGACTCTCCCATAGTGTTTGACAGCTCACATCCCAGCCTCGCACTACTTTCTACTACTAGCCATTTATCCAACAATGGCACTAGTCAAACAATCCGGAGGGAAAGAACAGTGGAACCAAACGGTTGTCTTTCTTCGCCCGAATTGCCCAATGTATGCGTGTGCGGCCACAGAATGGAATATTCAATAATTCCAGCGCGCGTGGAAAGAATTCCCAGTTCTATTTCTATTTCTGGGATCCGGGTTTGGGGTATGGAGGGAGAAGGTCAAAAAAATGTGCCCTCCGCACACCACGCCACCCTGGCCACAGGGTTCCTTCCTCACCCGACAAGACTGTGCGCGTCCCAATGGCGGAAATGATTATTTATCTGAATGCACACACCACCAACGCACCGAAACGGTTTGTGTGTTGCGTTAGGACTGGGGATCACAATCACCAACCGGCTCCCATCGCAACACCGCCGACCATACCGACACACACCACACACAGCATCCAACGCAATTCATGGCTAGATTATGGACGACTCGCGCCATTGCAGACCGGTGAAAGAGAAAGTGATCTTGACCCTTCCTTCACGGGCACGCTTTGGAGCCAAAATTGTTGGCTGGGGAAGCGTTCTGAGAAGAACAGTACACGATGCCCATTGAAAGCAACGGAAAAGCCACACTTACACGCACTATTCACAATGACCACAACGCACCGGAAACGACGAGGACGCTGCGTGTTGTGCTTTTGGGAACAACCAGAAAACGAATAGGGACGCGGACGCACGTTGCATTCGTGTTGACTCGCACCGGCTTCTAAAAAAAAACTGAAGTCACCGCTGACATCACGCCGACGCTGAGGGTCCCCCTGGCTTGGGTTTCTGTTTGGACCGGTCAAGCCGCTACAGCGTGACTGCTTGTGAAGCGCGCGAGAGCGAGAGAGCTGTGAGCGCCGATGCAAGAGGCTTGCACACATGCGAGGGTTGCACTAGAAGTTGGTAACCCCGTTGAAGAATACGAGGGGTATTCGTTAAGAGTCAAATAACCTTAGAAACGATCAAGAATTACTCAATTGTCAGTTAATGTTTACTTTAATATTTCCTTTCACATAAAACTATATCAAGAAAGAGTTACATTTTCATTATAATTTTGAGTAAGAAACTTTTGGTCTCATCCTCACATTACTCTTTGTTATTCTTTCTCACCTCTCTCGGATGGCTTTTTTTTCTTCCCAAAAATAGTTCGATCCAACGGCATGCAGTGCGTACGATCGAACCTGTCCGCAAACATACTTTCGAAGTGTGTGTGCGATCGCGATAGCCCTCCTCTTCTATCCAAACCCGCTAGAGTGAGACCGCCGATAAGAAAGAGAATTGAAAGAGAAAACGCAATAGCCCCTTTAACTCAGTGGCTCTCAAGCTGCTGCGATCGGCGAACTGGAAGCGACTGTACAACAGGTTGATAACTTCCATGCCATAGACCGTATGGTTGTGAGTTGAAGACGCTGGATGATAATAGACGAGGTGTCTGTGCTGTAGCATCAACCCAGACGCTTGAGACCCTCTGCCCTTACAAATAGAATGGAATGTAGATGAATGGAAGGGTTAAAAATGGCACCCGTTTGCGCGGGTGATAGTGTGCGTCATAGCATCGGCAAGGAATTTAATGCTGCGCGTCGCTTTTGATAACAAATTGCGCCAACGTGCAGTAAAGTCGTTAAGAAAGTAAATATAAAAAGACGCACACACATACACATCCCATTTGCCAAGCATCGGTTAATGTTATTTACATATTGTTTTCCATGATGTGGGACGGTTCTGCTAATACTTCCTTTAATCTACCATTATTTTACGAGTTTTAACGTTCGATTGTTGAGTCTTTTTTTAATTTCTACTCTTCGTTTGAACTTTGAAGACATCGCGTTTCAATCGCTTACAGATTAGATAGGGCCAGATTTGTTGAAGCCTCCGCGGAACGCAGCGCCGTTTAAAGTTCCCTTCGTTGAAGAACACGAAAAACAAATCGATCAACGTGTGATGTGATTTTTATGAGCGCGTTTTACGTCTATCGCAATCGTTAAAGAGGAAAGTAAAGGCAGCATATGAGCGATTTGGTGAACGATTTGGAAGGGGTTTTTTTTATTTTTGTATTTTATGTTTTGTTGTGTGTTGCAATTTAAATAAAGAGCAAAAAAAGGAAACAAAAATGACTTTTATATAAAACAATTCTAACGCGAAATGATGATGCATTTTCCAAGTTTTCTTCAATCATAAAAAATGGCTGTTTTTTCACCGCGTATCAGCCACCATGATGCTTCATTGTTTCGCCTGCTAAACTTTAACTCCGGGCCACCCTTACCGTCAGACCGGAGCCACAACAAATGGAGCTCCGATTCGCCGGATGAAAAACGGGAAAAAGCATGACCTTTTCCCGGGCTAAAAACCAAAACAAAGGAAAAATGGTTCCGGCCCGGCGGGAAGGGCTGGGGCAGGGAAAATTGGTACGATTTTTCCCCCCTTTTCCGGACCCATGCGTTTGTCGGATTTCGGGTTACGGTTGGGTTGCGTTCGGGTGAGGGGCGCGAGGCCAATGAAATGAAACGGGGGAAGAACACATTAAAGCGTCCCTACGTCAACGTCATAGACACACATACACAGTTTCAAGTTTTTCTAGTTTTATGCTAGGGTCCAATAAAGTTGTTGTGTTCGCTGTTCAAAAGCGCACCCTCCTAAAATGTCGAACCCTCACCAATCCGCCTTGGACATTTGCGGACGTTCGGAGACCGCCAGCCAGTGACCTCCCTACCCCCAACTGATGACGTAGCACATAATTTGCCAGCCATTTGTCGCGTTAGAAGGCTCACGGGTTTCCAACAAGCGGGGACGGCTAGAATCCGCGTGGCTTCTAATCCATTATCACGCACCCACACACTGTTCCTGCCGTCGTACAAATAGTCCCCTCAACACTGGACACTGTTTGTACATATTAACTAAACATTCTACTTGCGGTACAGAAACGAGAGACGGAGAGAGGGCGAGAAGGTTATGATGTGATTTGACTTTTTAATTAGTTCCACGCGTTCTAGGGGTCCTAGAATCGCATCGCCGGCGCACAGACGAACCTCGGTTGAGCAGGAAACAAACTGGCAGCAGGGGAGTTCAATAACTCCGCCATCGACTGGTAGCCGTTTTCTTGGGCGGAAGCTATACGCTTTACGCCGTGAAGTAAAAATGGCGAGTCAAGGTTGGTTTTAAAAATGTTATATTTTTTTCTCCTTTCTTCCCAATGCAACCAATAATTTGCATCCCCAACCCTGTTATGGTGGGGTAGGTTGTGCGAAGCAAATAAAACATCTTTTGCCAGCTCCATTCTATTTCCAGGCAGGCGAAGGGCAGCTATTTTTGAGCATCGGATGCTGCAGCTGGATGCTTTTGTTTAAAAAATGAGATCATTTCACAGCGTGATGCTTGATTCGGAGCAGCCTGGCTTTGTGTGTGTGTGTTTTTTGGTGTTTGGATTCAACATCGCTCGATTTGTAGGATCACTGTCTGCACAACCTCGCCAAACTCTGCCAGACGCTCATGAAAACAAAAAACAAACTTTCTTTTGATGGAACATCCTTCCTGGAACACCGTACACTACGGGAGTTACCTCAGGTTTCATTTCTATATGATCTTTGATACTTCATTTTTTTTGCTAATTTATTTGTCCATCGCTTTTAAAGCGTTTTGTTGCATTTTGACCTCGAAATTCCTTTCGTTATAGTGAATTTTTAAACTGAGCACACTTTTTTATTAACAAAATCCATTGAAATACTTTATAGCTAATTTGAAAACTCTATTTGCAGCACTCAACAACTTAAAAACTGCATCTCCTTAATTTTTATGCAAGTCCTAGAACAATTCGTTAACAATTTACATGTAGTTTTGATACATAACTGCATACATAACTCAAGTCGAAATAATTTTTGAAATGCTTTATTTTTGTGAAAGTTTATGTCATAAATTGTTAACATTAAACTATTTATCCTTTTAAGGCAGTATTATTGCAGCAGTAAAATTGAATTCCACGTCTATATAAATTCGTTTTAAGCACTTTCCCATCATGAATTAGATGTTTGAGATGATTTCTAATTTTACTCGAATCAAAATTTCGAATTAAAACTTACACAACAAAACGAAGAAAAGACAAACATTTGTTTAGTTTAATAGAATTTTTGCAATGTTTTTTCAGGGTAACAGAACGCAACGATTTGATTTCAGCACACACAAGCACTTTAACAATTCTACAAGAACAGATATTAATTCTTCGACTTACACGAACTTTCACTTCTTTCACTGTATTACACAAAATATAGATTATTGCTGCCCATTTATGCTGCTGAAGATGATCTCCTACACGGAAATGGTAACTTACTTTTAATGCCTTTACGGGAATTGGAATCCGCTTTTGCAAGAGCGGAGTCTTCTCGTGCAGCATTCGGAAAAACGGGCTGTAGTTTTCCGCTTGTCTTCACCGGAAACGGAACAAACAGCACTCACGGACGCCCATCAACAAAAATACACATGTACGTTCACACATTCGCACTTTTCCACTGGTCTTGCCGGTGATGCCTTTTCCCCGGGTTCGGCTCGTAAAACAGGACGCTAGCGAAACGGTGGAGCTGTGGTGGATTTGATCCGAATCAGAACGCACCGGAACCGCACACAAACACAGGCGGGCGCACGTGTACACACTAACACCACGTTTGACGGGTGGTGTTGACGACAGGAGCCGTGGTGAACATCCCCCATCCACTGCCGTTGAGCACAGCGGGCGCGTAAAAGTCCACACGGGTATCCGACACACGGTGGCGTGCGAAAATTCGTGCGATCTGCCGGCCTCGAACGTCTACTCGCATCTGGCAAACCGTCAGCGTCAACACCATCGGCACCCGAACCGGGCCACTTCTTCGGGCCGGTCGGTTTGATGACGAAGGCGTCCTGTCGTGGGGCCAACCGGACAAGGATGGAGCGAACGGGCCCGGTGAAGACGCAGTCAATGAAAGCACGAGCAACTTTTCCGTCCACGACGAACGGCAGACGGCAGATGACGCTGCTGATGATGCTGATGATGGTTGGAGATGAGCAAGGGATGCGGGATCGTTCATCTCACAGCCGCTCCCAGTCGCTCAGTCGCTGCCGGAGGAAGGATCCATGGGGAAGCTTTCCCGAACGGGAATTTTCACCGGTAGACGCTTTTTCCAGTGTCGGGAAAATTGCGAGCGCGCGTACAGCGTGAGAGACTGCATGAATGGGAAAACGGCTCGCTCTTTACGCTCTTTCCTGCTCGCGTCGACAGGGTATCGTGAATCAGCACGAGCGTGTTGGCAAGGCATTGAAGAGAGTTTGCGCGCTGTTTTTCACCATTTTTGCACCCTTACTAACTCCCCGCGCCGGCACCACAGCATCCGGAAAAGCGGCTTGTTTATTTATGAAACGACGAAACGAACGCGACCCGATCGGATCGGTTCCACCGAGGTCTCCGAGTGCCGGTTTTGTAGTGCGAGAGCGCTCTTGCCGGTGCTGTCGGTATTTTCCAACCCGCTACCAGGACAACCAGTTACTTACCCAACGCGCTGCCCGCACCAATCATCCTTTCCACCGGGAAAACAACGCTCGTTCACTGCGAATGCCTCCTCCAGCGAATGCCGGCTGTATCGGGCGTGCGTCGTACGGACGCTTTTCCCCTGACTGCTCCCGCCGCGCTGCTCCCTCTTGGCCCATCACTCCCAGCAGTCCGGATGGAATGCTTTTTTCACAGGAAGAAAATGCGAAAAATACAGAGAGACCAAACAACAACAACAACAAAAAACGGAAGAAATTTTGCTTGGTGGAAATTGTTAAGCGACGCGGTTGCAATACACGTGGAACGGCTGATGCTGAGTAGGTTCATGTGTGGACGGTACATAGGGGGCAGGAATGTATCCAACTTCATGCCGGTTTTTTTCCCCCCGCTTCAGCCTCCCTCTCTACCAAAGCTTCCTTGCACGAGCGCAATGAGGGTCCTTCGGCGAGCGTTTTGAGGAAATGTTTCGATCAAAATCCTTTCGATGCTAAGTAATGCATATCTGGCGAAGCGCTGTGAAGGAATCTCGCCGGTGGAAATCATTGAAATAAGCAGTTTCGTTGCATTTCGTTGCAGGAATGGTACTGCTGTGTTGAAGAATGATTACTGATACTTTGAGTAGTGAAAATCGGACTACTTTTCAACAATTATTCGACGTTCTTTTATTTTGACGAGTATTTATCCGTTTATAATTATGGAGGTTGAGGGTAACTCAATTGAAGGGACTGTCAATGTAGCTTCAATAACATATGCGATAGACCCACAATGAAACTTTTGTGGTGTTTAATAACTTATCGATGCCTTGAATTAGCTTAAAATATATTCGAGAAGAGGAACTTATAAAAAAAAAATTACAGTTCGGTGTTAATTTTACAACGCATCTGTATTTTTATGAATTATTGTAACATTCGAACAACTGTGCCGGAAATTTAAGTGATAATACAAACTCGGTTACCCACGAACGGCACCCACTGTGCCATGCCCGACTGCAGTAATTGATGCGCGCTTGTACGTTGGCTTGCAAGCAAGTATTTCTTTAACGCAAGATGCACAACGAATAGCGCCATCTAGCGGTAAGGCGAAATGTCGTTCGAATGTTTAAATTACCTTCAACCGCTGTTAACCAAAATGTTTAGCATTACGGATTTTAATTTTTTTTTCGTTTAATATGTTGCACCTTAATGCGTTACAGCTCTTTTTTGAGCTGTATTTAATCGTTCATCAAATTACAAAACTCGAAATCCACGCAAATCCAATCCACGTGCCAGGAAATATTTCCTAATGTAGAATTCAAGCTCTTTATCAAATATTGGACAAATAGGGGTGTGATATATAATAACTTATTTATGTCTTGACCCCTAAGTCTTCTTTTCGTAGAATATCTTTTTAATATAGTAAAATCGCCTTCTGGTGTATCCAATAGTAAATTTGAAGTTTATATTAATGTTCGGTATTTATTTTGTTTGGAAATAAAATGGATGTACAAACTTGAATATGATATTGAAAAATAATTCAAATTATTCATTTATGCAACACGTGCTTACTAACTTTTTCATGTACCAACTACGAATATAACATTGAACTAGATGCATATAGTTCTTAAAAACAAAACGTCAGTTTCAGCAACGAACAATTATTTCACCGTCTCCTTTATCCAATCGCTTCCACTGTCCAGGTTCACAAAAATCTCATTACCCTCTGGACGGCAGTACGGATAGTTAAACACCATCAACCCGGCCAGGAAGTAACGTGGCACCTTGTCAACCCGCTTGATGTACTGCAGTGGAGATCCCGTAGCGTAATTGTGACAGTGACCCTTCGGACGACTTTTGTACACCGTGCACAGCATGTCTTCCGATGGTCCTAGCCGTATTCCGAGCTTTTCGTACGCTCCGCGACAGTTCTCTACCGACGATAGATTCATTGCGTCACGTTCCAACCTCGGGAAGAGGTATTTGTTACGCTTCCAGCCACTTAGCGTCAGACTAGTCTCTTTGTAGTCGTCAATGCTTGGAAGACATACTGGCTTGATGTTTGGTTTGGCTGTGTCGGCATTATGTTTCAGCTTCAACAGTGCCAAATTGTTGGAGTACAGTGGTACATTGTAGTTGGGATGGAAGAGCACTTGCTCGATGTCAATTGACTGAGACGTGGTGGTTACGCTTGGTGTACTGCCTTCGGAATCTTCCAGCGTGCGAATGTTGTACTCTCCAAGGCGTACAGATTTGCTGCAGAAGAGAGAAATATCCGATTAGTACTAATTGAACTTCTTTTAACTGCTTGAAAACTCTTACAGATTGTAGTTCCTGAATATTCCATCTATGCAGTGCCCTACTGTAAGTACATATCGTGGGTGTATGAGCACTCCGCTGCACACCAGATGAATCTGCGCCTTTTCCAGCTGTCGGAATTCCAGCAGCACATTCCAAGGGTATTGATTGAACACGGGTTTCTGCATCTCATCCTCTATTTCCGAGTTCTTTGCCATGCCACAATCTTCCAACTTGAGAAGATTCCTGTCATCAACCATTCGCTGATGAGCGCTGATCCAGCTCGAGTACTGAGCAACATCGGTGTAGGTAGCGGGCAGTGCCGCATTACACGTTGACTCCCCGTTGTCGAGATCCATCCTGGCGGCGGCACTCACAATACCACGTAAATACCATACTTGATTCTTCGCAAAGTACAATCCTCCACCACTATCGCCGGAACACACATTAGCGCCCGTTTCTGTCCCGATGGCACACAGTTTGCCCGCATCCTGTGGCAGAAAGCGCACATGTTCGGGCAGCTGCTCGATGCACTTCTTTTTCTCGATCACCTTCATTGCGGCTTGCTGAAGCGTTTCACTGATACGGTGAAACTCGTCGAATCCAAACCCAACGGCAATACCCGTCTGGGTGCTGACATCGATCAGCGATGCGTTGTACGATGACCACAGGCAGATTGGGAAGATGACGAACGAAGTGAAGGAGATCGCGCGGTCAGGACGCATCAGTGCGATGTCGTTGTAGAACTTACGACTGTTGTACTTAGGGTGTAAGATGATCTCGAACAGGTTGTAAAGCACTACGTTAGGGTCAGTGTCGTTGTACAGATGGTACAATCCCGCTTTAATGAAGTATCGTTCCGGGTTCGGTTCCTGTATACAGTGGGCAGCTGCAAAATCAAAACAAAATCACAAATGCAACGTTGCTTTAGAGCGCAATTACTACACAAGGGTACGTCCGTCCAACTCCTCACCAGACAGAATGAAGTTTTCGCTGATAATCGAACCTCCACACTTGTACTCGGGTTTGGCCGTCTTTTCGCGGGCAAACAGCGCCACATGCCACGGCCAATCGCCCGGTTCGGCTTTGATACCTTTTGTCACCAGTCCCATCGGTGCTAGGCGACGCACTCCACAGGTTGCTAAAAAGGAACAGGTGAAAAGTAAACGTTAACCAGTGTGAACGCGAAATAGCCTGATTTATAAGCTGAATTACACGAAGCAACTTTGGCAGCTTGTTGAACTGTAAGTATCACCAGTAAAGCGATCGGGATTCCCCAACAATCGCTGATAACCTTTCCCATGCTGCTGTGACCGAGAGAAGAACAGGACGGACACAACTGTTCGATTGCGCGTCGACTCACCTAATGAGATGCTTCTTGCAAAACAAACCATCATATAGCTAACGATCTTTGCGAGAGAATACCCACCGAGAGATGGTCAAAGGGATGCGGCAAATTCGGAGAGTCGTACATTTGACGAAAGTCAAACGTCATTAAAACGCACACATTTCATGGTGGGAGCTGGCTTTTGTTCTTTTTTATTAATCAGACCGATCGTTCCGACTACTTACGTAGTATACAAAGAGGTAACATAAAGTTAAGAGAAGGGTATACCGCTACTAATATATAATTAACTAGATTTTATGCTATGCGTCACGTACATCGGAGGTTCACCGTAAAGGGTTTTGTGTCACTTCACTTACATCGAATATGTTTGCATTATTTGGCCCGTACGCGCGGAAACGCTTGGGACTCTTGTATGTATTTATTTCATTCATCATTTAAGTACTTGCGCCTGCAAACTGTGCAAGCTGCACCACATAAGGAAAGAGACTGTTTAAAAAGTGGTTGGTGGTTGTTGATACAATGCTGTACTAATTCGTATAGGGTTTTAAGTGTAACGATCATGGCGATTACGATTTACATCGTGTGTAGGTGTAGGTATCTCTCTCCCTGCTTGTCCTAGCATGTTTCATCATTATCGTACTCATTCCCCATTGCAGAACGGATGTGAACGGGGTGAGTGGCTTTTCGAAAGCTAAGGATCTAAACGCTTTTAGAAAGTACTTTATCACATCGCACATTTGCGGATCAGCAAATATTCGGAGAACTGCTGCGTCTCGACACCACCGCCTGTGCTGGCCTCGACGCTGAAGCCCGCATTTAGCAGCCGTGTCAGCACCTGGATGGAGTTGAGCTTGCAGTAGCCGTTTAGCGGAAATCGTATCACCTGCCGGCCGTCGAACTGGTTCCAGGCGGCACCGGTCCGCGCGTCCAGGATCGCCTGGTTCGTCTCGGGAAACACCTCGTCCAGCACGGCCCGCTCGGCCGAGATCAGTATGCGTTCGCCCAGGTCGGGGGAAATGTGCAGCGCCACCACATCATGGTTGGTAGTGTCCGTTTGTACGCCGCCCTTGCATTTACTCCGATTACCACCAAACGGTGGTATACCGTTCCCGCTACGCTGGCGCTCTTTCTTCAGATGTTCGATCTGCTTGATCATAGCTGAGAGTAAACGAACAAAAGTTTTGATTATAGACCCTCAGAGAACGACAATCCTGCAGACACCACTTCTTGCTATACTCACGAACAATATCGAAATATTTGGCCTCTTCCAGCAAAAGCTCCAGATCTGGGAAGTCTTCCGACACCAACAATTTCGAGTTGCGCATAAAGTTAAGTATATGGCGAAACATACCTCCATCGCGATCAATAAAATAGTGTTGCTTGAGTGAATCCAGCACGATCGGGATGCAGCCATTAAACAGCTTGGCTAGCCGCGAGTCGGGATATCTAGCATGAAATAAAAAAAACGCGTAAAAAAGATAAATTATGGCTCACGTGTTACGAAAAGCATTAATTCTATTGCAAATTCCAAATAAAACCTTCATTTTCCCCTTAGTAATGCGTATGACAAACAATCTTAAGCTATTTAAACTGCTTGACATAATTATCATATCAAGATTCTTCTTCTTCACGGGCACAACAACCTCAAGACTCCTTCGTACGGAAGAATGGTTCGGATGGGATTTTGGACCGGGCCTAGCGTGTGGAAACCGGCGCCGCTACCAATACACCACCGACTCGCCCTCAAGATTACCAAGTTGCAGAACAGTATCATTTGCCTGTCTAGCAATGTGATCGTCATGAGAATGACACCGGCCCTCAGGAGTTTTACCTCAGGAGTTTAAGTTTACCTCAGGATTGCTCTCGTCAATCTCGTCTATTCCCGATTATTCGTTCACGATGTGGGGCAGTAATAAACAATCTCATATTTTTCAAATCCTCATTTCTTTGTTATAGCTATTATTAATTTGGCTTAGTCTGATCATTCTTAATAGCTACCTCAATTAAGTTAGGTAATTCGCGTGTTTCGCATGTTAAAGCTCCTGCAACGAACAGGAGTCTTCTAAATAAATGATTCCTTAACTGCAGTACAATGTACTCATGCTGTAAATTCATGAATCTACCCTTCTTCGCTACTTACTTGGTTAATGTTTCCAGCGAGCTGGTGTAGATCGTACCACCAACATCGATGTGCACGGGTGCGGTGTACTTGGATGCCGCAGCCACACACGGTATGCCGGTAATCTGCTTGTGGTTCGAATGATGGTATCCACTACCAACACCGGTCACTGCCGGCGAGACGGCCGGAATCGGTGGGGTGGGTGTGGGCGAGGACGAGTTCGAAATGGTTGGCGATGTGGTGGGCGAGGTGCTGATTTTGATCTGCGTCGCTGTGAACAGGCGCGTCGCGGACAGGTCGCGAGGCTCGAGCGGTTTCACGTCCCGTTCCGCTGCGCGATCACGTTCGCGATCGCGGTCACGATCACGGTCCCGCTCCATGTCGCTGTTACATTTCCTTCTGTGGATGAGAACGAGAGCAGAGAAAGGGAGCGGAATGTAATATGCTGACTGTAGCCAAGTGTCCTCAAGTGTCAAGTGATCGTGTTGGGTGCGAAAGAAGAAACCTGCACCGGGCGGCTGCGCAAGCTCGCAAAGGGTTGTGCAGCGCAGGAGTGGTTGGCATGGTCCAATTGAGTCCCCTGAGGCAATGCAACCACCGTGGTGCCGTGTTCTGTTGTCAAGTTATCAAAAAATATAATTAATACTTCTCATAGCCCTTTTCCCGCGGTACTCTACTTCCCTTGCTAGTATCCGCCGTGGTGAACCCTTCTGGACCTCATATTTGGAGCTCTGCCCATATTTATCTCTCTCTCTCTCTCTCTCTCTATCGTTCTCTCTCTCGCTCTCTCGCGCTCATTTTTAGAGTCCAGTTCTTTTTCCTTGCGGGCATACGCAGGTCCACACGGACCAGCTGTGCCCAGCTGTGGGTTAAACGCTAGGGTGTCGTCGTTTACAAATCCGTGACTGTTTTTCGGTACATTAAATCATGCCCGCACTTCTTTGGGCGATATAATTTTATAAATATATTGCATTACCCTCACTCTGCCGCATCTCTCCACCCGTCGATTCTGATGCGCGTTCGTTCGATTTGCCTAAAGGCTCCTCGGCAGGGAGTTGGCGTTCATGCGTTCATTTGACAGCAGTGTGGAAATGGACGAGAGTGGAGTTTTGTGGAATTGTAAAACAAAACGAAAAAAAACATCAGCAGAAAAAGCATAACATAAGCCCCACTCCCCGAAGCGGTACACAATATCATGGATTGAATCCGCTGCAAATGAAACGAAAGGATGGGGATATGAACGTTCCTCGCCAAAAAACGTGGTACCAAAAGTGAATTTTTCACTCTTTCCGTACAACCCAAAAATGCACACTGGGCACCGATGGTTCGGGCGACCTCCGCAGCTTGACAGCATGTCCTTGGGGCAGCTCATGAATTCCTGTTGCGACGAATGGTTTCCTTTCGGACGATTGGTGATGATTGAGCGTGGTACCGTGCGCGGTTACCCCGGAGGGATCTAAGAAGAGGTAAATATGGCGTAGTAATTTGGGAGTATCGCGGCAGAAAATGATTTCGAATTTTGGCTGCACAAGGTAAGATGGAGGGCGCTGTGTTGTACAACAAAAAAATCCTTGGTGCACCCAAAGTGACAAGGGCGTTGCTCATCATCGCCGGTTCGCTTGGTTACAATGCCGACTCGCGGAAATGCTCGCGTAGGTCGCATTATGTGTCCTCAGGCACCACTGTGAACCCGTTATTCTTTCATCGAAAGGGCGAAACATGGAAATATTGAAATCATTGCGATTAATTTGACCCTCTTAAGAGAACGAAGTAAAGGAAACATGGTTGAACAAATATGGAATTCTGGAAACGATCATAATTTAAGAAATTGGAAAATCGAAACTGGTTCGTAGATTGGAATAGTAATTTCTGAGTAAATATGAATATTTTTATAAATAGAACAGCAAGATCACGATGCAAATAATCCAGAAATTTGACATTTTAGTACAATAATTCAATAAAATCGACAATAAAGTATTGATCCGTCTATTTATAAACTTCAGACAAACATGAGTTACGAGACATGAGTAATAGGCAACTGATATTATTTTAAAACCCTCTTTTTACCTTTCCTTTACACTGACAAGACACCAAACATTCTACTCCATTGGCTTCCAAGACTGAGTTATAGTTGTAGATGCCCTCTGGTCAGCGGTATGTGACCATCTGTTGTAACTCTCAAACTCCCAAAGAACCTTCTTGACCACTCAGCAATAGTCTTGCATGATCTTTCAACCAGCTTCGCCAGAAAGCAAAGCACGTTACGAAGTTTGGTTTTAATTTGTTAAAATTACCCCCGTTTACATCAACAATACCCTTGGTTGTGGATCCTTACGCCTGGCTAGTGAAGATAGTTTCGCATATTACCATATGAAACATCTTCCCGTTTGACCATTTCTCGGTTGTTCTTCTCAAAATACGAAACAGTACACTATCCGAGGGTCAGGAATCCTTCCCTTCCAATCCGAAAGCTGACCATCAATAGTGCAACAATAACAAAACATTGAAATATGTTATTCTTTCGTAAAGGAAATGTTCCAGTAGGTGTGCCAGCCAGGTGTTGCGGTCGTACATAAGGGTAGGAAAATGGAATGGAAATTCAATGAATCCTTCCAATGAAGCGTTAACTGTATGCTGGTGTGCTGATGGATCTCGTTTGCGATCGAGCGAAAGGAAGCATTTATTTTTGTTAAAAATTTTTATCTCTTGGACTTGGACTGTTTTTCTGGATGATTTCATGATGAATTATGTTTGGCTAGGGTATGTGGTATGTTGCAATAGGTTAGGCAGCTGTTAAAATTCTCATGTTTTACGTTGCTGAACGTAACAGTGTAGTTTATTTTTGAACAGATATTTTTTGAGACTTTCCACAAAAGAGGAAGTACGGCAAAAAACGTATGGAAATATTATTCTTTTTTGTGTGAGTCTTAGTTTTGATTATCTCGCTGAGAGATGGTTTAATGATGACTAGACATGGAAATTATTATTTACTGAACATTAAGAAGATTGCAAATAGGGTTATACGACAATTAAAATTTAATAGAGGCAACGTAACTCGTATTTCAATTTAAAATAGCTAAAATTTACGTCTCTCGTACGTAGCATGTGATTTCGTTTGGACTGAGAGCTGTTGTTATGCTGACATCAGCGACCCAAATCTATGAAAAAATATGATATGAATAAATAGAGATTGGACTATGACATGCGTTTGAAATCCACACCTAGTTCTGGGACAAGAACTCTGTCCCAACTACGAGCAATTGTTAGCTTAGTTTAAGAGGAAATCCCTGAAGTATGAAAAGCTAATTGGTAAACTGTCGTAAGAGTTGTATCAGTACATCACTCAAATTGAGCGCTGGTGAGCTGGCCATGTCTTAAGAACGTTACCAAACTATCGCGAATTAATATGTCACACAAACGATACCTTTGATTATTAATTATTTAGAAATGTTTTCGAAATATCCATTATACTGCGTTGAAATAAACCCTTCTACGCTACTTATAGCACCGGATCAGACCACCACGGTGCTAATACAGCCCAAACCCCAAATCCTGCACTCAAGCGCTTTCGAAATTCTCTCCAAAAACCAAACCTCACCCCAAACGGGCCTGTAGTATGCAGTGTTTGTATGAGTTTGAATGTGTGCACTGCCATTCGCCAATTTCCCGCACTATGCCAGCACTTGTTTTCCATTTATTGAAAACTTTCCGCGGCCTTCTCTCTCCCAGCAGCTTGTCGCAGCATATCCTAATGCCGTATTTCATCATTTCATAATTTAAATAGTTTTAGCTGCGAATCCCGGCGACTCATCCCCGTGTGTCGCTCGGTATCGCTTGGTAGAAGTCGGAGGTTAAGCACCAGCACCGCCCGCCTTCCCATTTAGTTAAACATTCCCGTTTTTCCGCTTGGTACCCATGGTTTGGGGAACGGGTAAACTATCCCGGGAAAATTAGTATGTACATCCGAAAAATAGAAATTGTACCCCCAGAAAATCGAAATGCCTCGGCTGTGAAATGCAGTGGATGCACCGAAGAGGAGTAAAAAAAGCAACAATTCGGCAACGAAACATGGCGGCCAAAAGTGCACCCACAAAGCACAGGAAGGTGCGCCGGTAGGGTTGGACGGGAGGTGTGCACATTTAAATGGATATTTTCGATACGGTGGCCACGGCTTTTTCTAGTGCCGCGGCGTTCTTTTCCGGTCGTGGATGAAAGGCAATGCAAGGTAATGGGTAACCGGTACTTCCAACAGTATTCACATTTGATTTTACGTCGTTGAATGCGGGTCTGGCGGTGGGAGGGTTATGGGAATCTGGGGGTGGTGTTCTCCTGCCACCCCGTAGATTGCATACCACATTGCTGGTTTCAAAGACCCGACTTCGGTCCAAAACTGTCCGCCTGCGCTATGTGACTTTGCATAAACTATCCCAAGCGATCGTGTTGTTTCCCCTGTGTATGTGAGTACGTACGTGTGTGTGTGCGTGGATCGAGCCACAGACCCGTTCATGCACACCAATAAATAGTGCATGATAAATTTGTACATTTTAGATTATTTATTCAAAATATATTACCTCCGGGGGCGGAATCGAATGGTGAATTATGGCTGAAAAATATTTTCCTACGCTGTGTGCAGCCGGATTTCCCTCACCCATTCCCGGACACCGGCACAGAACCTCTCCAATCGTGGTTGCACCTTCCGCTGGTCCGGGGGTTTTCCAGGAGATTTTCGCGGCATTTCCCCGCTCCCCTTTCTCACACACACACACACACACACACACACACACACACACACACACACACATGGGAGGCTCACATTTCCGTGCGGTGCCAGGTAAAGGTTAGGAAAATACTTCAACCCCGTAAATGGTTCTTTCCCCAACGTTGTAACTGGTTTGGTTCGATTTTTCGGTGGTGTCGGTTCGGTTCGCAACATCGCGATTGAATTTTCCCACCACTCCAACCGTTGCAGGTGGCGTTCACGTACGCGCCGGGTTGGCAATACTTGTGGAATAATAAATCCTAGCGCAAAATCGCACGTGACGCACGTTTGGTGGTTGGGTTAATTTTTAACGTGTAAGTTAATTTATTTTGTATTCGCCATTCGTTCGGCAGCGAGGTGGTTGCAGCGAAGCATAAATAATTCCCATTTCCCTTCGCTGAGAGATTGTATTTTTGTTGCCAACGAGTTGGCAAGTGCAGACATTTTTGGAAGTGCATCGAAAATTTGTGTCAGGTGCATGATAGTTATTTGTAAACGTATATTTCCACATAGCTGGGTTAAAAATATTGTTGTATTTGTGTTACACGCAATACAATATTTAATGCGCTGTACATTGCAAACATGTTTGTTGTTTGTGTTTTGCACTGTAAAACTTCTCTTTTTTAATAAACAATGATGAAAAAAAATTAATTAATCATTTGCACTATAGTAACAATGTATGTTTTCGCATAGATTTCGTGTATACTTAGGTAATGTGTCATTTTTTGTATCATGCTTATTTAATTCATTTGCCGTTGGCATCATTTACATCATCATTGGCATCATCATTTAATGAAATCCATTGAAACCTCATAGTACTTATCTGACAGTTTTATATAAATTTGTCATTATTATGTTTATGCGTTATCTTCTTAAGACAAAATTATAATATATTTTTTCATGCATATTTTAAGACTATTTAAAAAAAAGCAGCGTTTAAAACCTGGAGATCATGAAATGAACCTCAACTGAATTTCCTAACTTTAATTGGTAAAATCATAGACTTAATATTGAGATATTATACAAGCGAATATGTTATGTTTTAAATTATTATTGATATTTTTAATGTTTCTTAATTTTATGATTTATTGTAACGTTTGACCATCATATCGCTGTGGTTTGTGTGCTAACCTCCATTGTTCTGCTTCAAAGACTGTGGAAACTCTCTAAAGAAATAACAGCCAAAGGGTACTTTGCATCCCTTCGGGAAAAAGGTTAATACGCGGTTGGTCAGTAGGCCTGGGTTTTGGCAGAATTGGGCAAAGAGACCTTTTTAAATAAGCACACCATACCCAACTCATCATGTACATGGCGAACCATACTGGAAATCCGACATTGGTCATTAACACAAAAAAAGGAAAACAATTGCTTATATCACACGAATTTGAAGAAAACCCAATCCTGCATCACCCTCCAACAGGTTCGTTTCACCAAAAGGTGATGAGACCAAGAGGAATAAAAAAAACAAAGCTACAAAACCACGCGGAACCGTGGCGGGTATCGTGCTACAGATACATTTAGCGCGCAATATCCGCATGTTTGCTTTCCTTGGAACCGGCGTGACCCAGCATGAGATCCCGCATCGTTTGTTGTTACAGTTAACCCCGAGATCGGAGCAAACTGTTGCGCGAAAATTGTATCATTTGTTCACGGGAAAGTGATTCTTACTAGGTCAAAGGAACGGATGAATTTCGGTGAAATTGGGCATTTCCCCTTCAACACAAAAAAAGGGTTCGCATGTTAGGACATGTGTTTGTGCACATTTTTTACGGCTCTAGGAAGGGGAATGTAGAATGACCGTGTGGGGTTTATTGTTAAGTCACAAAGAAAGAAAAAAAAAACGGAAAGGTACCAACCCGTCCGCAAATCTCTGTTTAAACCGCGTTGTAAATGAACCTTCGTCATGTGTGTTTTCGGTCGTTGTGTATCATTTGCACGCTGCTGCAAGGATCCGTCGGATCCGCGCGGATCAAACGGTCACCGTTTAGTTGTCGTGGTTTTTATGCCGTGGAAATTCCGCCACAAATAAAGCTAAATGTCGTTTCTTCATCAGCATGATCCACCAACAAACAAGGGTAACGGAGGAGGGAAAATGAAACGAACACAGAACATAAACAGAGCAAAATAAATATACATGTGCGCCTACAAAACAAAGGCAAAGCAAAAATTGTGTATCCCCTGCACTACATGCGTGCGGCGTAAAATCCTGCAAGGATTGCCTGAAATTGGCTGTCCTCTAAATTCCACCGCAAGGAAAGGTAATGGCGCGGTTGGGAAATGGGGAAAGGCCCCGAGGTTTCGGGGCCACAGAAAGCCATTAAAATAAATGTAAAAGCCTACGGCTCACAAAAGGACCCAAACTTATTCGTGTGCCCCGCCACGCTCGTTCGCCTTCGTTTGCGTTCACTCCTGTTTTTTTGGCGATGGGATGGGTGTTGGAAAAACTTGAGCCTCAGTACATTATCCCACTACCACTCAGTACAGCCCAACATGGGTACCTCTTTCTCTCTCTCTCTCTTCGTTTACGTACACATACTCACACACCCACTCGCACACAGGCAACACTTGGGTGCGTGGGTTTTGGAATTAGTTTTGCTGCGGGGTTCGTTGGCGCGAAACTTGAACCAGCAGCAGCAATAGCAGCGAAAACTCAACGACCAGACCGGCTGAAACCGCTGGCAAAAGCAAACAAATCCATCTCGTTCAGCGGGCGGTACGGGTTTCCGTTCAGGTTCGGTTCATGTTCGACCGGCGGGCACCACAGCGATGGCGATATCACATTGATCAGAGGAAAAGAGAAGGGAGTTTTCCCGCTCGGTTTGCTGAAGGATACGCCTGAAGCGACCTGTAGCGACGTTTTGCGGCACGATGTGCTTCGATGTCGATAATTTATCACTCCCCAATCGCGACGGTCCCCTCCCCCCCTATACGATGGAAGTGCTCGTATCGATCAGTGAACGAGTCTCTCCCGCTCGCCATGTCGGCTGTAAGACGTGGACGATGTCCGGAAACAATGGAAATCGTACGCATCCTTGCAGATTCGGCGCTGCATCCCCTGGGCGAATTCTTAGTCCGTGCATCAGCTCTCCCGGTTTTGCGCGGCGCGGTATGGGAGAAATCAACGACGAAGCAAAAGCTAACAATAACAAGATGTGAGCAGAGCAGAAGGAAGGAAATTTATCATTACTTTGTTATCTTCCTGTGCAAAATACACCGGAAAGGAAATGCATTTCGCGGTAGGATATGTGCGAGACTGTGTGTAAGTAACTGTTTTTTTTTGTAAATTAATCGATCAGCAAAGAGTCGCCGAAAACAAATCGAAAAGTTCCGCGAAAAGAAATGTCTCCCCAGAAGACTCATAAGAATTATTTAATAATCATAAAAAGCAGTTTTATTCCGCATTGCCATTGAGCGTGGAATTGTTGTAAATTACATCCATTTCTAACGACAATTGAATTGTGAATATATAACTTAAAACAAAAATGATAATACTTTACAATGTTTTATGTCAACTAGAAAACATTTTTGAACAGTTTTCGTTTTTTACAAGATCCATCGATGTGGCTTTCACAGCAAAACACACAATACAAAACCTAGGCTAGAATGTGCCATTTTGTCCTTCAGCACAGTAAGTTCCAATCAACCGCTATTTGTAAGCCAACAACGATTCTCTCGCTATTGTCGTTGTGTATGTGTGTGTGTGTGTATGTGTTTTTTTTTAACTTTTGATTTCCCTCTTCCCATTGCACCCAGATCATTTGCATCCACTATCCATCATCTTGCATCTTTGCTGAACGATTGCCCGAAGGCAAGGTCCATTTTCGCCGCCGCCGCCTCAGCCGCTTCCACCGCGAGCCTCGTCACCAACTGCATCACAATTCACAAAGCTGCAGGAGGCAAATATCTTACCACCTTCCATCCCGGTGCACTTGCCCGGTGTCCTACGACGAAGCGAAGAACGGTTTCGGAAACACGAGAGCCAAGCCCAAACGCTTCGCGTGCCGGAGGGCTTTTTTCCTTTCGGACTGTTCGAATGGCGGTGCTTGGGAATATCCCGGGTCGGTGCGCACACCACGTAGACGCTCTCGCCCGAGCCTTTGGACGGTTTTTCCCGCGGGCCATGTTCACGTGGCTTTGACTTTCTGTTGTCCCAACCCGCTTGCCTGGGACATTCGTTCCGCTTTCGCTCGCCCGTTTTCCCGCCGCCATCTTGACAGTGGGTTCGATCGAACGGCATTGCCTTATTCTATCGCATCGAACCTGTAAGGCACTGGCAGCGTGCGGACGGTGCTGTATGTTCTTGTACCCGATAACCGATTACCGGGTCTCGAGTCTAGGCCGTTCGCTCCATCGAGCCTTCCGTCCACTGGGAGTCGCTGGCACGGTCTAGCATCTGGAGCATAGCCGGACCAGCCGGTTGCTACGGTTGCCAGCAAACGACGGCCTTTCTTATCCTCGCCATCCGTCCGACGTAACGCACATAGAGTACCTCCCGGGCGCTCCAGGGAATGGTTCACCATCAAGACGAATCAATAGCTTCCATCCCTGCCAGTTCGCCGGTTCCCCAACAGGCACACAGTGTAAGATCACATTCACCCACTCCGTGCACCGCACAACATAATGTAAAACAAGACAATCAGACATTCTATATCTCACTAGCCGGGGGCCACTTTTCGGTTCATGCCCGGCAGGCAAAGATTCTAAAATGTGCTCTGCTTTCGTGTGCGAGTGCGAGACCAGTGCCCGTGTGTGCCACCGCGTTTTCTCCCGGACCTTTCGCAATCCTTCGGGTGGGTCCTTTTTCGACCACGGCACAACCTAACGTTAGCTGGTGTACACGCGAATGGCGAACCAATACGAAAACCAACCGACCGACCGACCGACCAAACTTAGACCGTAATGGCTCGCGGACATTTCTGCGTCTACGTACTGTGTGTCTACTCCCTATTGCTTCAATCGAAGAAGCTTACGGAGCGGCTTTTACATCGCTTCTGTTTTGATTTGGAGACGTTTTGGTACGTTTAGTTAAGCGAAATTTACTCATTTGTCATTATTATCGTCTGCATTATTGTCCAAATAAATGCATAACAATATATGTGGATGATTAAACCAGATTTAAATTGCTTGTTTTTGTAGGAATTTTATTTATGATTTCGGCCAATCAATTTTATCTAATGCAGCATTACAAGACTTGATGAAAAGTGATGCAATAGTGAGCACAAACAGATGCAGAAATAATGAGGAAAGTTTTCTTCAGCTTATATATTTTAATGCAACGTGATATTTATCTGTTGCTTAAAATTGTACATTCATTGCCGAAAATAATTAACTTAAAGTTATGCTGATTAATATGGTAAGCATAAAAAAATGGAAAAAAAACAGATAAAAGAACTTTAAAAACTTTTTTTTGTAGTTACAGCAGGATATCAGGCAAATGTGTTACAAAATATCATGCAAAATTATACAACCATAAAAGAATCCATTTACTTGATGAAATTGTCAATGTTTGGTGTGAGAGCTAAAGGACATTCTTTCTTCTATTTACATATAAGAGCGAATAGTTAAGGGTGCTGTATATCTCATTTCGTTACACAAAATATAACATCAGCTTCATCTGTATATCTTCCCTTTGCAAATTTTAAAATAATAAGTTGATTGTTCACGGTAACAATTTAATCATGCCTGCGCTTGGCATGTGATGCACCAGCCAACACGTCCAAAAGGAACGCCAAAACGGTATGGGATGAAAATTTTCACCCAGCACGTAGTGCCGGGTTGTTTTATTTGTTGGAAAATCAAATTAGGCCCCACTTGTCATGTTAACGGTAATATACCTGACGTTACAGTATTTAATTTCAACCTAATTAGTCTAAACGTCAGGCGAAATCCTTCTGCCTTTGCCAGCGCACAATGCTTTTGGCCAACTTTTTGGCAACTTTATGGCCAACGTAGCCAACTTTCAGGTGAAACCTGTCAAACTTCGACTCAATCAAGCAAAACCAAACAAGCTGGATGATGTGTCCGGATGAAAAGATGGGGGTGTAATCCTTTTAGGTAACATGTACCCATACCTTTCGACCGGAACGGTGTAGTTCTGGGGGTGTTGCTCAGTTTTCTGTTCGCTCTAGTGGTTGGGAAGAGGATGGGAAGGATGTTGTCCAGTTGTTGTTCGAACATTAGGTTTCATTAAGGGTGAATGTCGAATATCTCTTCCGCCAAGGCGATCCACTGCCGAACGTTTGGTGAGGGAACTGAGTTCCGGGTTATATTTGAAGGATGCAACATTTAGAACATCAACCTGGGACTGGGCGAACGACCAACACCAAACCCGTCCACCGAGTCCCGGACGGATGCCCCATAGAACATGGTTGGAGCGTAAGGAGTCCTTTTGTTGCACTCAAATACGCTCCCCAGCAAAACGTCCAAGGTACAACCGAGGTCCGAAACTCAGCAAACCATTCCTTGACTTCTACTCGGACGGTGAACGTGTTGCTTCCTTTCTTCCAATAACCCGTCCCAGGTCGTTTTCGATCGTTCGACAATAGTTGAACCACATTCGATCCCTTCCCCGTCCCAAACCATCGTGCCTTAGTGTCGTGGTCCCGGTCTCGGTCGGTCGACTTCGGACACTGCCGGCAGCATGTTCTCATAAAACACCACACGATTTGCTCGGGGAGCAATTGGCCAGAGTCGGTCGCGTTCGCGTCCACCGTCCAGCCTAGCCTGGGTTCGGTTGGGTTTGAATCGAAATTCCAACGAAATTTTCCAACCGCCGCCGGGTTCGGTCGGCGTGTCATGTACGTCATGGGCCGGTTGTCGGGACCGGACCCGGCTGGCTCGCAGGGTTTGAAATTATCGACGTGAGGGTGGGACCACCCTTCTGTAACATTACCGTCTCGTGTCCACCCTCGTTAGTCCCTCCGCCGTTCCGTCCGCCAGGCAAATCCTTGGCAAAACGGCTTACAAGACACGGGCTCGGCGTACGAGCTTGACGCATTTCGCCCGTAGGTAAATGTAGGGCTCGTTTCGTGTTGACCGATGTAGCTGGTGTGGAGGTTTTTTTTTTGTTTGATACATTGCGCTTCGGTACGCCATCTCCCAAGATGGCGATGGAACGTAAAGAGAAAATGATTGTGATCCTGCCTGGGGGTGGGATGGTTGAGGATAGGCGTTATGTTTTTTTTGTGCTTTTCGTTACCTTCATCTCATATTGAATATTTTTAATCGTTGCGATACATACAATTCCCACACAGCACCCATTGACAGGCGAATGAACCGTACGCACGGAGGCTGCTCCGAGTAGTATTGGTAACCTTTTGAATGTGTGTTAAGAAAACGCAATAAATTGAACAACGCATACCATTCGCTCCGACCACCGTCAAATATAATTGACAGGCGAAAAATGGTTCCAAAAGGGTCATGTCAACTGGCGCGGCCACCATCACGCCGATACGTGTGCACCAATGCTCCGGCATTCACGGATCCGTGGGTGGGCGTCGACCGAATTACCGAACGTGCGAACACTGGACACGGAGTGTCGAGAGATCGTCTCGAGATTTGCGTTAATGCAAAAAGCGAAACAACCACAAAAAATCAAACCCGCAGTGGCGATCGAGCTCGTATTTCAAACGAAACCGATTGCAAACGCGTGATCCATCCGGTGGCGGTTGGCCCGGTTCCTTGGCTCCGGGCGGAAAAGATATAAATTGTCTGGGAAAAAATGAGATTTTCTACCCGCCAATCCCTCGCTGGAGACGGGGTGATTGTGCCCGCAGGGATGAGACAGACGGGGGCGAGACGTGGAGCTGCTTGAAAACATGATAACGAGTTATGCTTTACACGACCGTTAATTGAAATAAACCTTCGCAAAACTGTCAATACTGCAACTTTGCGGAAGGAATAGGTCGGTTGTTTATTTGCTGCTTGGAGAGGGTAGAACACGTAGAATATTATTGTTTTTGTCTTGGTTTTAGAAGCGAGAAGAGTTGTAATGATTTAGGGTCATTGAATCACGATGACATAAGCTGTGCTGTTATGTTATAAACAATTTGCAGTGAGTTTATGTGCTACAAATGTAAATATAAAATAATGAATTTAGTGAATTGTATAAGAAATTGGTATTGATATTTAAAATCATCTACTCAATCCACTCATATTGGTCAAGTAATTGGATTCCAAGACCATTTGATCTTGATATTTATTTTTTCCAATAATGGATAATGGAATAATGGACATTGACATTTGTTTAGTTAATTTGAATTTATCACTAATAGAAACGAATTCAATGAAAATCACCTTCCTTACTAAACAGACGTTTGATATTTTGATCGTTTATTTAACAAGAGTTTCACTTAAGTTTGTATTTTTGAACTCAAGTATGAATCAAATTATAACAGTACGGTAATTGAAAAACACGTTAAAAATTCATACAGCACTAGTAAATTACTCTTGTAATGTTTTTTTATGTTTGTTATTTATAGCGTTACGCACTTTTCTTTTATGTTTTAGTTTACTAAGCCGAAAAAAAAGTATCTCCAATATTTAAATATGTAAAGCAAATTTGGGCACGATTTGATTGAATGGGATCAGCAAAAACTTGCATTTTGCGTCGATAAGCCAGGAACTGAACAGTTCTCGCCTAAAGGAATACGTTCACGAAGTGAATTAGATTATTTTGCAATATATTTATATGTACGCAAGCTGCACCATCACCGGCGCATCTCACCCATCCAGTCGATTTATCAGCCTGCGGACGTTGAACCGGGATGACGGGAAAAAATGGCATAGCAAAACAAGGTGACATAGTGATGGGTTTTTGCACACTTGCCATCGTGTCGATTCGCCACATTCGTCACATTTCATTTTCGCGCGTCAAATGCAACCAAAAGTGCAACGAAAGTGATGCATTCAAACGCTAGGCGGCAAACAAAAACACGGCCAGAACCCGCACAACATCACCCTTGCGGCTTTTGGTTGCTGGTGTGGGGGGTTTTTAGTGTGTAGGGCGAGAAAATGGCTATGCATACCGATAAGCACGAGGCATGTGTACGTGTGTGTCTACAGCTGTAAGCATGATAGGAAAGTGAGTGCCGCAGAAAGGAAAAGAGCTGGGGAAAAAAAGTTGTATGAAGTGAGCCTTTTTAATAATGTAAATAGAGCAGCAAAATTTAATACCGGAGTTTCATGTAAACAACCCGGGCCAGGATGCAGAATGATGTGCTTGCCGCTAAACTCGTCCACCACACAGTGGGTGGATATCAGAAGGAGGGGAGAAGGGGTTGTAGTGAGGCAAGCGTACGTACACGAGTCAGGCGTGCAACAGTCGCACCAGGACATGGCCACGGATATTGCCAGCTACAACGATGAGGTTGCTGATGATGATCTCGAAATGAGTCCACCACCCAAAAGAGGGTCGGACAGGGTTGATGGAAAAGTTGCAAGGAAGGTTGAAGCTGGGAAAGTTTACCTCCGTTCGCGAACCACACGGCAGCGAGTGAGTGTACGAGATAAGACACACATACACGGCGTGTTTGCACGTATGTGTGCTTGAGAGTGGGATGGAAAAACTCATAACATGCATGATATGATCGTTAAATAAATATTTTAGGAAAAATTCGTATGAATATTAAAAAGTGAAGTGCAAAGTGAAATTATTTGCCACACGATGGAAAAGCGTACTGCATCCCGTACCGGTACATCCGTGCGCCATTCCGGTTCGGTTATGGCTAGAGCAGTTAGTTTTTCATTACTTTTTGCCCCATTCCGCTGTGGGTGAGTGATGTGTTTTGCATGTCCCTGTTTGCGGTGGCGGCGTAACCGTTAGTGGAAATCCCGTCCCGAAGCGAAGCTTGCAAACTGAATGGTAAGACTTTTCCACCGTTCCTCACATGGTGTGATACCGATTAACGAAAAGAAAAATTGTCGCCTTACCTGAAATGAAAATAAACGAAGAAAAAGTTTTAATGTTCTTTGCTCCGAATAAAATAAAACTAGTGGGTATAGGTGAAACAGTGATTAGATGCATAATTAATTGGAAAAATTCCGGAAAATACATTAACGTAACGTTCCAGTAACGCCGTTACTGTCTAGCGTCATCAGTCAAAAGTGCAACTGCACGGGCATCCGAATGATGACGTCTAGAGATGTCGATGACGGCATCGCACCATTTACATGCGGCTCATTGTCTTCTTCTCACGGCGGGTGGGTTCTCATCCCGCAACAACACCTCAACCGCATGGCGCGCTCTTTGTTTAATGGAAGGGGATGGGGATGGGAGCAGGAGAGAATTATTCCCCGTCGGCGAATATTCCACAGTTCCGACTGTCCCTTCATCGCCCAACTTGTCCATGGGAATGATTTGAATGATGTTTTGCAACGGAGGAGGGTTGGGTGGTATTGAAAGCGGGATGAGACTTCGGGGTGGTTTGGTGGCAGGCGACGGATGATGATGATATTACCGCCCAAAGCGTTTTTAATTTTAGTTTCGTTTGGGTCACGACGAGGCTGTCGGTCTGGTCCGGACGGGGTCTTTTCGTGCCGAAGATGAACCTTACACACACACACACACGTGTGGGAGTAAAAGTGATGGATGGACGAAGGAAGGGGGGGGGGGGGGGCGTGTGTTTTGAGGGTGGACAGGAAACGTGAGGGAATGAGTTCTGCCGTTTCCCCTCAAGCATCATAAGCGGACTCGGGCATCCCGTCCCGTTTTGCCCTTGCTTCTCGGTGAGCCCTGCGCCAAGAACCATTGGACCGTACTTGCCGGTTGTCGCCCGGGGGCCAGTTACTTCTCGCTTGTTCGTTTCGGCTGTTCCCCGTCCTTCCCAGAGGTTTTGCGTTATCTCGCACTGGAGTCTCGGTATGTTCTCTCGCTGCTCGAAAGATTTGCCCTCCGGTGGTTGAATCGCGCAGTGCAAACAAGGTCGTAACCTCCTGTGCCACCTTCACCAACCGGCACCAGCCGGCCACAGTGCCGCTGTCGTCGATTCCTTTGGTTCTGTCCCTCGGCCGACGATGAAGGTATTCCGACCTGCTTCTCGCATGCGAATCCCTTTCGGCAACGATGGCGGGACTGTGTATTACCTGAGTGCGGTAAGACGCGATGGCGGTGAGAATCACCCCACGGCCAGGATCGAAAATGAGACGCGATCGATTCCCTGGTGGTTATTTTTTGTTGGTGTTGTTGTTGCTGTTGTTCGCGCTCTCCCATTATTTGTGGGAGCATCACAACGTTGGGAGCCGCGCGTACCGGCACTTCCCAGGTAAGGTAGATAGAATTCGTCGAAGGAACTATAACGAGGACCCTTCGGTGTCCATTTGCAGGTTTCGATCGCAGAACCCACGTTCGTACCCCTATTCCCGATGAGGTACAATGTAGTCGCACCAAACCAATCGCGGTCTCTCTCCCACGACGTTGCAAATGACAGGATAGAGAGGTAGGAAGACAAAACATCCATCCATTGCTGACCAGTGAGACGATCAAACGTAACAAGGCCGCACAAAAAAAATTTAAATGATTACAACTGTTTTGGCGCCAGTTGAAGAAGAGGGATGAATAATGAGATAACGCGTGTATCCACTTTTATATTAGAATTATACCCATAATAAAGATCGCTTAGTAACTAATTAGATCAGCAAGGCAAATCAGATCATATAAAATTGATTCCAGACATGAAGTCGTAACCCTAAGGTATCAGTTTTTGGCATTTAAACATAATGTCTCAGTTTCATTTTTTTTAAAACCTCGAAGTTTATTAACGGTTAAAGACAGCCTAATGATGCACGGATATCTATTAAGCCATACTTTTAACCATACTTCGTTGCAAGGTAGCCTTAAGTAACAAAACAGCAAAGATCAGGATAGATCACGAATGCTTCGAACAGCTGGTAGCGTAAACAATTCATTATTCCAGTGCTCCTCCAACCCCTTCACATGTGTTTTCACTGGAGCAACCTGCTCGATTGGAAATTTAGCTCCTCATTCCAAGAACCGTTTCTTCGGAGCTTCGGTTCCAAGGGTACACTGCATATTTCTTGTACAGGAAATGCTTTTTTCCATCACGAGCATGCCTGGGGGCAGTTCTAGGCTTAGCTTCTTTATTCAAATCCAAAGCCAGTGCTATCAATACACCAATAAACCAAAAGTCGTACCAAAGCATCGTTATGCTAAGCAGAACATCCGTAGGAAGGGGGTGCGGACACAGCAAGCGAGTGAGAAGGAGAAAGTGAGAGAGAGAGAGAGAGGGAGCCAGCATAAGGAAGCATCCCCAGGATCAGCTTCCTACCGAACTAGTCGTTGGGAGTTTCAGTCCAGTTGCCAATTTCCTATTGAGCGACCAGCTTCTCCTTTCTGCCCAGCTCCCTCCCAATCCCCCCTTACAAACCCATGCCAATGTGGAGCAATTGTATCAAATGGGAATTAAAATTGAAAAACCACCAACCGCCCGACACACAGGTCTGGCACTCCCGTGCCATTTCATCGATTGTTTCCCCTGTGGCGGTTGCCTGTTTGCCATTGGATGGGAACTTTTCGGTTGGCGTTGTGGAGCTCTCCCCACCCCTGGGCAATCCATAGTTCGTTGCAGAGGTCAAAGTCGTTGAAGCAGACAGAACCCAGCAGGAAAAGCCCATCCGGTACATTCGGGCTTCTTGGCGTTCGCTTCCAGCAGGACATCTCGGTCGATGCTGAAGCGTCAAACGAAAGTTCAAAGTTACCGTGGCATATCGTGGTGTTATTCCAACCGGATGTAGGTATTCTAGTTCTCTTTCCCTCTCTCTCTCTTTTTCTAGCTTTTTCACACACTCCTCACGGGATTGTGTCCTTATCATTCAGTACACGCGAGGTACAGCCGGGTAAATCAAGCCATCGGGATATGTGGAACTGAGGAAGTTATTTCTTTCCATCGCTCTCGATTTCAAGCACTTTTTTCGGTCGGTCTCCGTGCTCGTGCTTCCCAACGCTGGTGGAGAGAAGTCAGTATGAAGTGTGCCCGAGGGCACACGACTGACTCCATCGTCAAGGTACCGCATGATGGAGTCAGAGTTGGAGCCAAGCGGAGAATGGGGAAGCCCGGGCTCCGAAGTACCTAGAAAGAAGCGATCGCTCCGGGCGAACAGGATCTGTGGCGAATCTAGGCAGCCTTGAGCCTTCCACCAGTTAGGATGGCTGGGGTTTTTGCTTTGCTGGGTGGTGGATGAAAGGGCGCGGCATGGACCTCGGTTTGGGGCGAAACTGAGAATCGCTTAGAAATTGTTTAATGTAAAATTCCCCCGAGCCATTCGACAACAGTGCAGTGCACGAAACGAACCGAACAAGGGAAAGAGACGGACAAAAAAACAGTGCCCGTAGTGCCTTGGTACGAAATGAGTTTGCCTTCGAGGGTACATTGGGTTCTCGGTGGCCATACACCCCACCGGTATGGCACAAATATCCTCCCACCAGCCCAGCGTCTCCCTTTTCCGCCTTTACCCATCACCCCATCACCCGAAAACGCCTCTTCGCTTCATCCGGTTGGATAAAAGTGCCCCAAGCGGCCAGAGGTAGAGAAGCTCATCGAAGGACTATGGACGCGTAAGCGGTTGGTAGGTGTGTGAGCGATGGTTTGAAAAATAAAAAAAAAGAAAACCGGACCTAGTTGTGGCCCCAAGCTAGTGTACCCCGGTTTGCCGAATGCGAAAACAGACAGAACTGTTCCCGGCCCCGGTACTGCCCGGGGGGAACCGAACGAACCGAAACCCGGCTAGTCGTCGTCGACATCGTTCTCTTCCCTTAACGGTAAGGGCAAGATTATATCATTGTTTGAACGGAGCCAAGCGAACGAAATACACCGGAGCTTAGCGCAGGTTTTTTTCCTTCTCTCCAGTGCGACTTCTTCATGCTTATCGTCCTGTGTGTACTGCTGCTTGCCGTTCCCTCCGGTAACAGAGATATAAATTAATCGGTAAACCATCCTTTGGAGAAGACGCCATTTTTAACCTGTACTTCATCCTTTGCAGCCTGCGGGGTTTGTTGTGTGTTGTTTTCGGGTTCGGTCTGTGCACGTCCATTCACCACGCTGGCTCGGCTACCATTCAGTACTCCCGGTTAGTTCCTTGTAACCCTTCGGTAACGGTTTATCCCGGTGGCATTTTATGGGGTGTTTGTGAAATGTAATGTGCATCGAAGGTGAGAACGTGCTGCGCATCGTGACACCAGGCGAGTGAAAGAGTGATAATTTATGAGGGCTTAGCTTCGGTCGTGGATGCAACGGGGGGAGTTAGTGATTTAAATAACCGTATAATTAGTAATAAAAATGGCGAAGAAAATAAAGAAACAAATAATGTACTTAAAAGGTAGTTAAAGTAGAACAAATAACGAAAGCAAAGGAAGACATTAACTTGTAACGTTTACGATGGAAATTAATAGAAAACTAATTAATGTAAATTTAACAAAGATTTCACAACTCGAGGAAAAATGTTGAAAACATTAACAAAAAATTGAATGATAAATAATAACATGAACAGTTAATATAAAAAATAAAATAGGAAAACCTCTGTTTGCAATTATGCGTTATAACTTAATGCTTTATATTTTATTTGTCTTAATAACGGACCAAAACAACATTTGATATGTTTTAAGTAATTGAAAGAAATTGCGATGGTTAAATTAATATCCTTTATTTACTCTAGTTATAAACTGTCTACAGCATACTTTCAGTTACTTTCACATTTTTACTTGCAAATTAATCTGTTTCCCTTCATTGGTCGCTCTGGAAATGCCCCACAGCGTGGCATCAAAGTTCAAATCTGCTATTTGCCTCGTCTATTTTTTTTGTTTCTTCTTCTAACCATCCACCACGGTAGACCAGTGTCTCATCAGAACCCTATCAAAGCTTTTCCGACCGTTTTCCCCCAACCAACTGCAGAGGTGATGCAATGGAATGATTGGTTCGGGTCGTCTCTTCTACACGATTTCACCTCCCGTTCGTACTGTTTCTCACTTTTCCGCTTTTCCTACTCCGGGAAAACGAGCGCTCAATTCGGGCATACCGGATCACCCCGGGCAACTGCGGGACGAGTGCTTTCGGGGTCAAAAATAAAAAGCAATGTGGTATGGCTGAAAACCCCCGTCGGGTGGGAATGGGGAATGAAAAGTAGATCACCCGCGTTTGGTGCGAGAAAAGCTAAGGTGAGTTACCGGTGGTTATGGTCGATGGCCAGCGGTTGTGTAGCATTTGATGTGCGCGTTTCGCAAACGCTCCCCAGTAGAGCGCCGGTGACGGCGACGGTGCGGACTGGCGGAAGGCTGCAAAAAAGGATATCATTTGCTGTTGGGGCAGGAGAAAGCACCAATAAAGAGATAGAGATGGCCAGGTGGTAGTGCAGGAGAAGAATCGCAATCGCTAGCTTAGGCATGGTGAGTTGAGGGTGAACTGAGCGGGCCGGATCTCTGAAGCCGCGAGGCCCAGATTGAATAGGAAACGATCGAGCAGCGTATTGGTATTCTGGCGTCCTTTTTTGCTTTCAGGGGTTTTGGGGCGGTGAGAGATAGGAGAAGCGTTAGGGTAAGGAGCAAAAAAGTTAAATTATCCTGGAGCTATTTTTCATGAACTTCAATATATTTATAAACTTCCCTCGGCCGCATCCAGCAACCTTACGGCTCCCCTGATATTATACGCTTTCCTTTTGCTATCGTGCCGTCACTCCGGATACCCGATAGAGCCCCGCGGGCTATGGTGTCCGCAGCGTACTCCGGGAGTGCTAGCTGTATGTGAACATGTTTTGTAGCGTTGCCATCCTTCCTTTTGCTCCCCGTATATTTTATCTCTGCATCACTCTAGTTTTGCTCTCCCGGTCCGTGTGCTGTTTCATTTCAACCGGCACTGTGCCCGTGGGCACTTGCCGCGCTCTATCGCACCTTACCGCCACCGCGCTCGGTACCGGTTTGATGCCCCTCGAGACGCACCTTCGGATTCTCGGCTGGCAAAATTCCCTGCGGGGTCGTTCGGGCCCGGCATTCACTCATTTCGGTGAGCAACAGCAACAGTCAGTGACAAAATAAGCGCTCAATGGTTGGTAGTTGCTAAACAAAAATGCAACCAAGTAAGATTACTAAGGTTGGGATATTGTAACATATTAATAAACTTGATCAGATGTGTCAAGAATGATTGCTTGAAAAAGTATTGCAATTAAAATAATCAAATAAAATGAAATAAACCGTGTGCTTTTCAGTTACATGAACATTCATTTGTTTAATAAAATCTTTGTTGATTTACAGAAATGTTGTAGAGTGCACTGCAGTCGACGAGTTATAATTTATCCGAAATATACCCTACCTGCTTAATTTGAACAAATGCTTCACACGTACCGGCTGTTGCTTCACCTTGGCCTCGAAATGCAAAGTTCGGTACGAAATTTCTGAGGCACCAAACACAAACACTAACCGACCGCAAAGATACACGTTGCTTTGAGTGGATACATACGCTTCACGGTGCTGTGTACGGTGACTTCCACAGTGCTTGTCCATTGAGCCGAACGGGTCAACCGTTGGACAACGAATCAGTGATTTCAACCAACTCTTCCATCCTAATGCAACACTCATAACAGTGGTATGCAAAACAATAGCGCCGTTGAACTCGCACACGGTGTGTGCTGTACGAGGGCGACAAGTACGCTGCACACGCAACGCAACTCGTAGCGAAGCTGCCAACTAACGTCCTGAGGGCGTTTTGGGGCGAGTAGATTCAACTGCACACCACCACTGTGTCTCGCTCTCTCTCTCTCTCTCTCTCTCTCTCTCTCTCTCTCCATGTTTTCTACCCTTTACCTTCAAGCGCCACAAAAACATGGAACCACGCGTTTTATCCCAACTCCAAACTCGTTGACACACACCGGCAAGCACCGGAGTTGGGAAGGGATGGTGGGGAAAAAGCTTCTAACCATAAAATAATAATATATGAAATGAAAAGAGATGCAATTAAACTGGTCCCAATGCTGCCGGCGGGCTAGTGCTGGCGAACCCCGGGGCCAATAAAATGTGAATATACGCCATACATTATCAGGTTCTGGCATCGACGTGGATTTATATTTACGTATAATTTACCTCCCGGAGTATGCTCTCCTGCCACCAGCTTCACCTGCCCAGACTCACTGTTGTGCCGCTTCCCTTTTAAAAACAGCACTATCACAATGAATGCGTTCGGGGGTTTTCCCGCCAGAACCAAACGGTCGAGATCCGGAACGTTTGTTTCGTTCCGTTCGGTATCATGAACGTGCTCCTCAGCGAAACTGTGACGCGATGGCTCTTAGCACTCGTCTCGTCAATCGCTTCGTGCACAAATGCATGACAACAGCTGCCAGGACGAAAAGCATACAACGAATGTACGAAACAAAAAAATGAAAGCCACCTCCAAACGGTATGGAGTGGCTCTTTTATTCACGTACACAGCCACACACCGCACGGTCAACGCAACACCTGCGGCTACCCACTTTGTACCTCTTTTTGGTCGATTAAGATCAAAATCGCCCAAAAGTTCGCAGGCAAATGACAGCTCACCGTGACAGTGATTCCGTGGAAAACGTCAACTAATAACGCTGGTGCATGGCGCTGGGGGCCACCCGTCGTTCACGTTCGCCGTAGACCGGCCGTGCCAACCTTGCCTTTACTCCGTTTTGTGTGCGTTTGCCGATGGGTATCGTTGTTAATCAATAATACTTCAATCAATTGACAGATATATAGGTGGGTGCCCAGGAGGGTAGACTCAGTTCGTTTCGCAACAAAAGGCTACCTTACGGTGGTAAATTAAACAAGAGCACAGCAAACTGCATGTTTGCTCTACAGCGAGGCAAAGAAATAAAATTTATATTTCCTCGAATATTGTTTCATCTAATGGAAGGTGAAAAAAAAATTATACGATAGCTCCCTTTTCTCGAAGCATCAAACGGCATCATGAAGGGGAAAACGGACGAGCTGTGGTTGTGCGTAAATGCATCCATCACCAGCGTTCATCGTTGACGATTGGCAATGTTTTCAGCTCGAGCTCGAACCGAAAGAATTATCCACCCGGGGGCAGACAACATTGCCCGGGTGGAAAATCGAAACCGGATGATAATGGGTTCTGGTGGATGAGGCGTGCGTAAGAGTGCATTGTTTGTTTGTTTACTTGCCCGGTTCTAGTTCCTGTCCGTTACAAACACACACACACACACACATACGGGTACAGGACTATCAACAAGGATAGATAATCGATTGGATGTGTCCCGCGGGGTCGCAACCTACCCAATCATATATGATCGATTGAGTATTCGAACCGATGCTACGTGTGAGTGATGAATAGAATCTGTGAGGTGAACTTAAAGAGTGCTTAAACTGTTTGTAATCTAATTTTAATTTTATCAGAACAATGGCGAATAAAATTCCGTCCCAAAAATCGTACAAAAAGTAATATTCAACAATGGTTCCAACAAAATTAAACCGAAAAGTAAACTCCACTCCCTAGATGCTGGCAGCATTAATCGAACTCAACCACTCACACGTGTCCCAACCACACACGAGTATCCTACTGCTTGTCCTCCAGCGTGTGCGTGTTTGAGTTACCCCGGTAGAACGAAAAGACATGACACTAAACGTCTGGTTGTTCTCATCAACATGGAGACACCTGTTGCGTTCGGCTATGGAGGAAAATGGATGACATTCTACCGAGAGCAAAAAGAGCAAATGCGAAAAACTTGGAAGGTGTACGGTGACCAGTAAAAAGGAAGTTTATGTCGTGTGATACCAAAGGCGGAGCCTGTTGCTGACCGTGTGTCGCTGGAAGTCAATTACGAGCAACCAAAACAAGAGGCCCAATGGTACGGTACTGTAATTTATGAACTGTTGATAATTAAACGGGACCGGATTGATGTCACGCAATGGGGCCTTTTTGGGGGTAAATATGGTTCATCGATTTGCATATGCCTCTGCCTGATATTGATACGTCAGTAATAATGTGTGTTTTGTGAAAGAAGATAAAAAAGCAAAATGGGTCGAAATATGTCGCATTAAATATTTATTACGTGAAAATGTCTCCATTATATAGCACTTTTACCAGGATGGTTATTTTTTTACCAGACGAGTTTAAGCAAAGCAGAAGAATGTGTAAGGTGTAGTAGAAACGTAACGTGTGTGTGTAACTTGCTAAGTGCAATGTTTGGACCGTATGAATGCTATGGTTGAATTTAAGATATATTATTTAAGTATAAGAAATTTAACGTGATCAGATTTTATATTTTCCCAATAAATTAACTGTTTAATGAATTTTTGGTAAATTTTTACATAGAAACGGGTAAATTATGCCTCAAACAATACTATGACCTCATATTTTGCCAAACCGGATTGGAATCTCCGAAAACTGCATCAATCATGTTGCTCCTCTTCGGTTATCTACCATAAAAAAGTTACATTATTTTAGTCTATAACTTCAATATATTCATTAACATCATAAAATTAGACATTTCGTCCCAAAATGCTATATAATTCTGGGCCATCAATACGTTCTATTGATTGATCGATTGTGTAGTCTTCTCTCATCTCTAGCAGAAATAAGATCCTCAGTGAATAATTTTATGCAAATACGACCATGGTACAAACCTTCGTTGGAGCTTTCCCGCGAATCAACAAATCAAGAACCTGTCAAACGCTTACCACTTTACGGCCCCCCTTTTTCACATTACGCCAGTTAACCATTACGCGAGGCATCTGACAGTAAAGATGAAAGCGATTATTCCCTCCGATTAGACACCGGAATCGATTCGTTTGCTCGGCGTACGCTCAGCTACATAATGAGGTGGAAAATTATAAGAATTTCTCGATTTGTGAGTTCACTTATCGCTTGCCCAAAGGCATGCTGCCGGTTACGGTAGGGTGGAGAGAGATCGAGAGCGAATGTGAGCGATCTGGCCATCCTGGCGGATGTTTCGATTCTGAATCTACCGGCCCGAGCTTCGCAAAATGCCCTACCAGTCAGTCAGCCGATGTGCACACGGTTCAGCTAATATTGACGATTATGCATTATTATCAACGGGTGCAATCATAAGCAGAAAACCGGGCGCCTATCATCCCGGCCAGTGGACGATCGGGTCGGGTATTTGTGGTGCGGCAGACGCGGGGATTCGACGGTGGTTGCAGTGAACGCACACCAGCATCCGGGGTAATCAGTGGCCGAAAGGCAGCGCGAGGAATTGGAATCCTTTGGCATAGGTTCGCACTGGGTAATCAGCATCGTTCATGCTGCGTTGGTTACGCTCGTACGATCGTGTGTTGTGCGGCTTGATTGCGAAGGGAAACTGATAAACCATCAACGGTTAAAAGGGGTTTTCATTGCATCAAAGCCACTTGGAAAGGGGAAGGGAGAATGTCGGCCAGGAAAAACACCCGTTTCGACAACTATCCTCCAGTTACAGATGGCGTACCGATTCCAGGGCCAGATTTACCCTGCTGTTGAAACTGGTGCAAAGTGCCTTTTACATCATGGCTAAACAGTAAGTTCTGTAGGCTTTCTTTCAAGCTAGCAACATCATGTGCGGTATAAGCTTGTGTTCAAGTTTTAACTAGCACAAAAAGCCCATTACGATACGAGTACGAGATGGTATCGTACGTACAGGAAGGGCGTGATTTATTCGCGCTGCTGACGACAGGTTGCAGACGGGAAGGAAATCCCGTAATAAAAAGTCCCTCAAAAAGAAGGGACCTTTTCTTTATTGTGCCGTTTATAAAAGTATTCAGGCATCTTTTAGCTTAGTTTTCGTCTTGCGAAAACCAAACTAAAGAGGCACCATTTACGACTCCTGTAGGACCTATAAAACTCAGAAACTCCGAAACGGTTCGTATCGTACTTGAAGCATCATAGTTGTTTGTTTTGGAGTATGATAGAGCTTTCGCCAGCGACAGTCCAAGATCCAACAGTCTTGGTCCAACAGACCAAGAATCATACAGGAATTGCTTTTTAAAGCAACTATTTACAGAAATGCGCCTGTTCTTATGCAATCTGTATACAATTCTACAAGTAGAATGCAATTTTCATCGCAAAACAGTAGCAAGCCGGCATTAGATATTTGGATATGACTTTTTTGTTTTGGTACTTACAGTGCGATCACTGAAATTGCCTTTGAACTGCCTGGAACAGAGTGTTTGCCGTCCGGAAAACAAAACTATTCACCCTAGCGCTCATTCCCATCCACCCAAATCTGGGGTCAAACTTTTCACGCCAGATCAAACGAACTGCTGCTGCACACCGATGCACACCGAAACTGCAACGATTCGGATTTGCTCTTTTGAAGGGTCCCGAGACTGCCCTTTTGCTGTGCGCAGCGGTGTGTGAATTTTACGGTGCGTGCATTTCCATTTCATTTGTGCCGGGCTATTCTGGCCGTGCACATATATCAAAATATCAAAATTTTATTCGATTTATGGTTGTGATGCGTTTGCTTGAGTAGAAATAATTATTTGCAAGCGCACTGTTGTTATATTCCTCACTGCACGATTCGGGTTTTGGCGTAGCGGCTTTCAAGTGGAGTGTGCTTGCAGAATTTTGGTGGAATTCGTAACTTCTCGAACTGCGCGGGGCTAAAAACGTCATTGGGTGTCGTTTGAGTTTTGGTGAGAACATGCTACCACACTCACATGCACATGGTACACAAGATTATGCCATTCAAGCCGTGCTGTATGCATTTCTGTGTGAATGTTTTCTGCTGGCAGTATTATGTACGATGGATTCGAATCGGTGGCAGTCTACAAAACCCTCCCTCATTTCCTCTCAACTTTTCGTCCCCATCGCCGGTCGCGGTTTGTTTTATTGGCTTGCAAAATTGGAATTGTGTGTTTTTGGGAGGCGAAATTTTGCAGCAATTCGGTAATTGAAAATCGGAAACGCGCCGGTATCGATGCCTCCCGGGGGCTACATTTTGGGTCGAACCGCACCGAATGCCTTTCGTTCCGGTTGCCCCGTTTCATTCCACAGGTGAAAACCGTAACGACCTGCCCGAGTCGCCCGATCGTACCGGAATCGTTTTTCACCCGGGGTTTTTTTTCCGGTGGAAAAGTTTTCCATGCGAAGGTTGGCGCTTTGGATGGGAAGGAGGGCATCACCTTCCGCAGTAAAATTACTATTCTGTGGTAAATTATTTTTCCAGCCAAATTACACAAACCACATTAAAGTTAGGCGAGATTGTGCATGGTTCCAGCTAGTAGAGGAGCACTTATCAAAATCGGCTGTTTTATTTGTAGGCATAAAATGGAGAAAATATCTGTACATTTATTATTAATGTTTAATCGGGTTTCAGAACAATATAAAGAAGCTTGAATAGTGTGTGAAATAAATTCTCGGAAAGGCGACACCACGGTGACTCATTAACCTATCAGTGATCATGAATTACTGTTCAGTCCTGCAAGAAAAAAAATCATTCCTGGTCCAGATCTATCTGGACTGTTTGTTGTTTTTCTTGTCCCATATTTTTATCCGCCCTATAGCTCCATTCAAACTGGTGCATGGCAATCCTCTTCCTGGATCCTGGATGAATGGAATACTAAAGAAAAGGAGAAAAAAAACAATAAAGTGCTCACGGAATGCATACTGGTTATCACACTTGCACACCGCACTGGGTTCCGTACAGGTAATTAAAACTGTTTCCCAACAGTGTGGACATTGTTAAGGCAGCAGTTGCCTAACGAGCCGTTGGCGCCCGGGCAACCGCTCAAAATAAGCTCGTAAAAATGCCATCGCTCGATTGTTACAACTTTGTAATTAAGTCAGGAAGACGTCTTAATTACTTTTTAATTGCGATCACTCGCTCTCGCATTTTGGTTGAGCTTTCGCACTGTACGTTTGCACTGCTGCAGCGTGTGCGAGGGAACAGAGAGTTACGATCTCCGTTCGATGTGTGCAACGCCAGGCCGCGGCATGCCCATGCGACCACTTTCGCCTCCCCCTGAAGCTCCAAAAAGGAGACACCGAATCGACATATCTTGAGCACTGGCACTGTAAATTGGCTGGAGGAAAATGTGTGCATTAATTGCACCGTGCAGCTTGCAACTGCGTGCAGCTGCGGCCGGCAGTGGTACCACCACCAGCAATGATTTGTTTGCCCGTGCTGCTCCGATCGCTCACGTACGATCGTAATCGCTTAGCATTGAGAGTGTACGCGAGAAGGAAGCCATGGCTCGGCATGGACCAGTGATGCATTATCGTCAGCACACTGCACACCGGACCGGATCGTCGGTCCCCGGTCCGATTAGCCCGCAGGGTAGGGTGTTTTTGTTGTTGGTTGGCGTTGGACTGTTGGATGCATCGGGCCCTTCCCTGTGAACCCGCAGGCTAAGAATTGCGAGCAAGTTTACGAGTTTGAAGTACCGAGGCGCGCACAATTTCCTCCCCGCGGGGACTCGATTTTGATATGTAAAACATGCAATCTTTCGGTCTCGGTCCTCGGTGACGGTTGGACCTTGTGGTTGTTGTTTTTTCTTCTCCGGTTTTGGTTTGGTCAAGAGGCCACGTGCTTTCGCGCATGGTTTTGCGCGCCATTTCGTAATCTTTAGAAAAGCGGAGTAACCGTGAATAGGCTAACAGCCGTAATGTGCAGTAAACGAAGACATTAAACGTTTTTAATAAGTATGTTTTGGGACAATGTAGAAGCAGAAAACGGAATGCTTTAAATGAGTTTTTTTTTATATTTTACGAGGCATAAAGCAATGGTTAATTCTCAAAATGACATAAAATGAGTTTTCAAACAACGGAACACTGTTAAATCAACGTTGTGGAGTTGTTAATTCTTTGAGGAAAGCATAAAGCAAACAGCTGGTGGATAAATTCCAACAGTTTTGATAATTTCCTTTACTTGTATCCATAATCACATAAAATCTAATGTCAATAAATGCTTGTTGATTGATGAACTAATTTTTTCAACTTTTCAATCACAAGCAATAAACACTATAAAACTAAGTGCCATCATATTTTACCAAGAAACTCGAACATAATTTAAACTTCCACCTAAATGCACTGTTTTGAGTGCCAAAAACCAAGGAATCGTGCAGTAAAACTAGGCTGCAAATAATGAACAACGTGTCCTCAAGCACAAACCGTCCAAAACCCCGACCGGTGCAGCCGAAATCCGTCCCATCGTCTTGTGCCTTTGCCCGTGGCCACAGTCCCACCAACGTACCCGTAGCCAGCCGGCTTTCTTTCTGGCGGCCAAAAACTCTCCAGCGCACAATTCGTACGCCCGCGGGCGGCTCGATCCCGAACATACTGCCCCATTTGACAAGCGACCACGAAATTCTCTCCTCTCCGGCCCGGGTGAACGAGCTCAACACCACCCCAGGGCTTGTCGAGTGTACTGTTTTCGGAGGAAGCTTGAAGGACACCACGGCAAGATGGGAATTCTCTTGCCTTTCCACCTCGTGCACTGAGAAACCCGGGGAAGCAAAACCAAACCGAAACGCAACCAGCACTGAGCAGGATGGGAGAAAAAAAACGAAAAAATGAAAACTTTTCCGTGCACGCGGCCTCGGGGCACTTTATCCGGGGTCCTTTCTCCGTTTCGCGATTGTCCGGGGTTTGCGTTGTCGTTCTTTCATTCTCGTGTCCTTTGCCGGCGTGCTGGTTGTCCCTTGTTCCGTTTGCCGGCATTTTCGTTCCAGGCCTGGTGGCAGGAAGCGAACTCTCCGCTAGCCCAATTCCAAGGGCCCGTGGACGGATTGCTTGTGTGATTGCTTCGAACCAAAAACGACATCACGATGGATTTTTTCGTGCTGTGACGGCTTTCTTCCTGGAGGCTACTGCATGCCTCCTCAGCAATCCCGTCCGCAGGAGAGCAAAAAGATGTCTCCGCTCAACACCGAAGACTGCAAGCGCAAGGATCGGACCGGAGTGAGTGTGTGTGTTTTTTCTAGTTGGTTCTTCTACAAGCCCTCATTTTTGATCGGCTGTCCTTTTCCATCCTTGTTCCGTTCCTTTATGACCTGGCACTGGGCAGGAATTTCGGTTTGAAACTCCACTGGAACCGGTACCGGTGGAGCTTCCCCGGAGGGAAAATTGCGAGGAAAAATGAGAACCAAACTGAAAGGTACCGCGGGCCAAAGGCAACGCAAGTTGAGAATGTTTTATTTCAAGTTGTGCTGTGGAGGCAGTACGTAGGCTTGCGAAAATTTCACCCGAGGGTGTTTAACCAACAGAAAAAGCGGCGAAAACATGGAGAGAGAAAAAAATACCTAAAGTAAAACAAAGAAGAAAAAATGGATCCCACCCCGTCAAGACGTGGAGCCTCTGAGTGCTCAAGACATTAACCGAGGAAGAGAAATGCTTTGAAGCCGCGAGGTAAAATGACGAAAATCCGGTGTACACGAACCATCGTGGACCGTATATGAAACCATCCTAGAGGTGTTTCTTTTTTCAAGGATGCTTATCCTTCCTTTCCTTCGTATGATCGCGCCATCTTAAAGAGTAATTTAGTCCACAAATCTATCACCTGAAGAAATGAAGAAAATAGTACCCCTATTGAGAGCTCAATTTGACACTTCAATGAATATTGCACGTGTTATTGTAGGTGCGATTTTAATCGAACGATTATCATAAGTCAAACAAACCGACGTCTGAGCTGCATTCAATTAACAACACATCAAATTAACACTTTTACACCTCGGGAATTCAACTACTCATCGAAGAAAAACCATTACGCCTGGCACGATCCGTACGCTTTGATCTAACGTATTATCAAATCATTCTAAACTATCGCTCCCTTTCCTGCAAAACAAACCCCATCGTATAGTGCTTTGAAATGCAAACAAGAAACTTTGGGGCATCTACTTCGAGTCGTAGCAATACATGAAACAGAGATAAAACTTGGGGAAGAAATAAAACGCATGCTTCGCTTTGGTCTTAAACTGCTGGCGGGTTTGAGCCCGTGAATGAGGGACCAAACATTCGTGATAAAATATTTTCGCTTGTCGCTTCGTTACGGCAGAAGCTTTCGCTAGTGGAGCGATAGGAACAACCGATGTTGCTGTGGACACCATTAGAGTCCGGCAAAATCGAATCCTTATCTTTACTTAAGCTTGGTGGTAATGTTTCAACGAGGTTCGACGTGTTAGTTTTTTTTTTATAAATGGAGATGCTAACAATTTCTGGGATGATCTTAGTGATAGGGAAACAAAATAGAATTAACCAAACATTGGCGTTAAAACTCAAAAAAAAAACACAAAGAAAAACAGTGGTGAAATGAACACGAAAGATATCACTAGGTTCTATGGAAACAACTGACATAATTCTGTTCTTGTTGCGTAAAGTTTTCGGAACAAACGATCACAGCGAATAATCCTTTATATTTGGAATGCGTAGAATATCAAAAAAAACTTGTATACAGAATGAATGGTAAAAAAACATATGTGATCATTTGAAGGTAGCAAATTGGAAGTATTAGTATTGTATTGGTTTTAGTATTGGTTGTAATGTTGTTATTGTATAATTTTCTTCAAACTATCTAACTATTCAAACAAACTAACTAACTTGTTATCAAATCATCAATATTTTAGAAAAGTAGTTTACGTTCGTTGAAACGGACGTTGTAAGTGCTCGAAATAAAAGAACATGGTGAATTAAATTTAATAGCAACCATGTTTTCGATTTAATGCACAAATTGGAACAATGCCTTCATCTTGTTGATTTGTTGTGTTGTGGTTTTTGTTTTGTTTATGATTTATGCGGTTTATTCGGCTGTTACCTTGTTCTCTTAAAACGGGGAAATGCAAAAGTTCCTAAATCATGGGTGTACTACGCATAAACCTCTTATCTCTTGTTACATTGATGTGTTGATTTTGGTGATCCGGCTTGGTTATTTTCTACAATGATGATGGAAATACGACACAGATTGATTCAGTAACTGACATGTAATTTAAAACAAATTGTAGTCATTCAAGGAAAACACAAAATGGTTCCATCAATTTTTGGGTAGGCGTGTCTTTAATCAACTTTCTTCACCCACCTACACGATCGTTCAGGATTTTTTAACTTACGCCTCTGTCGATGCTATAACGTTTTTATTTTACCTCAGGGAAGTCGATTGAAAATTGATTTGCTGGTTGATGATATGTCTACTAGTCAACTATCCACTTCTTGACTACTTTCCACTTTTCTATCAAGAACTGATGGACGAAGTCAACTCAAGCTGGCGTTGTACTAAGATAGAACATTATTCATTCGCAAGGGCAAGCGATAGTTCGTTTCGTGTCGTTTTATTCTTATCACGAATGCATGATGCAAACTGAACGACATTTTACCGATGCTTTTATTTTGCAATGGCAGTGAAGGTTTTAGTTGCAGATGATTACTGTGTTCTAACTCTACATCGCAGCAACTTCTGAACTGCCACTATGGAGCAGAAATGATCGCTCGATTACGTCATCTGCTTGATGATGCGATAAGGTGAGAGAAAGTTTGTGCATTTGAACAGCTGACCAGGACTGAAAGGGGCGTTCGCGAAGAGATGTTTTCAAGGCCCAAGATGTTGACGAAACAGGAAAAGTGCAGACGAAACTGATAAGAACGCCCTCTCATGAAGGGTTGTGCAAAGAAATGATCGTCACAGACTAGATGCAGCAGGCCCTTTGTATGATTACAAAGATTGACTTCCTGGGTCGGTCAGTCAGCATCTAGCCGTGAGACATCAAACACATCGCATCACTTAGCTCAATTCGGTTTTTGTTTTGCAAAGATGGTTTTGCACAGGTTTGTTACAGTGGTCCTATCGACATCTCGACAGAAATGTGAATGTTCTACGTGTTCTAAGCTATTTATTGTTTCTATTTTAGTACATTTGTGATCTTTCTGGCGATCATCGTACCCGCGTGCGTAACGGAGGCCCTCATCTATCAGTGTGATCATTACGGAAAAGATGGCCAATATACCTCTCGCCACTGTACCCTACACGGTGTGCAAATTGTGCACGACGGGGAAGATGTGGACTTTACGTCCGAATACCCCCGTCCCTATTATTTTGATTTCCAGCAATCAAAAATGGATGAAATTCCGCGCGCACTGTTCACAGCGTTTCCCGAGATGCAAACCATCGACTTCCAGGAGACGGGTATCGAGACAATTAACAAGTTTACGTTCGAGAAGGCGAAACAGTTACGTGATCTGTATCTAACCCGGAACCGGCTGATGGTGCTAAACAACCTCATCTTCAAAGGTTGTGATCTGTTGGAGTGGCTTGATCTTTCTCACAACCGTATTCACGAGATAAAGGAGAAAGCGTTCTACGACATATCGACGCTAATACGGCTGGATTTGAATAACAACCGGTTAGAGACACTGCCAGAGAACGTCTTTGCGGATTTACCGAGCCTAGCTAACCTTAACCTAAACGAAAATCTGCTAACCACGCTTGGTGAACGAATATTCGACCACAATCGGCTAATATCTTTGAGCTTGAACGACAACAGGTTGCAGACAATCCATCTGAACGACACATTTCAATCGTGGCAGCTAGTACGGCTGCGAGGAAACTTCCTGAAGAGCGTAGTGTTGCCTTCCACACCTATCCTGATCGATCTATCGCACAACAACCTAACGACGATTGAGATCCTCAACAAAGAATATGGGGTACAAACGCTCGATCTGTCACACAACCTGTTTACTGATGTTGGTAACATTTCCAAGCTGACTAATCTATATAAGTTGGATTTGTCGTTTAACGTACTGCAAGCATTACCGCTGACCATCTTCCTGAAGATGAAGTATCTTGAAATGCTTAATCTAGAGGCAACCAATCTGACGGCATTGGAGCACGGTATATTCTCGCAGCAGTCCAACCTGACCTTGCTGGATGTATCGTTCAATCGTTTTAAGACACTCGACCTGACCGTGCTGACGGCTGCTACAAAACTCGACCACTTGCAAATCGATGGTAACAATCTGTCCAGCATACAGTACCATCGCCTACCGGCCATGTTCCCTTCGCTCACCTATCTCGGATTGTTTGCAAACGCTTGGAACTGTTCCTATCTGGTAGATCTGGTGCAGTTTTGTCGAGAGCATTCGATCAAGGTTTACCCGTTGAAAGCGTACGCCACCACGCTTGACGTGTCTAATGTACAGGGTATCTACTGTAAGAGTTCCCAGGAATCAATCCTTCCCGCGGTAGCTCCAGTAGATCATCCAATGGGCACGGGATCAGCATCAAAAGAGCTAACGATCGATCATCTGGTAAACATGATGAACGAAATGAACCGTACAACGGAACAACTGCTGCAGGAGATGGTACGAACGATTCGTCAACGTCCTGGTGATAGTGGAGTCGTTGGTGGAGGCCCAGCGATAGTGACCGCATCCTGCACCGAACTTCACGCGTACAACTATCAGGTGTTTATACTGCTCATTCTTTCCATAATACTGATCATCAACGTAGGTTTCCTGCTGTGGGTGCAACACAATGCGAACGTGCGACGGGCCGTCGATCGTATGATCATCTTCCGCCGCGAACAAGGCGCCTCCATTCAAACTGCACTGCATGAGGAAGTTTGAATCTGACATATTCGCTTTAATATTCAGGTGTACGTAGGTGTTAATGGTTGAAGAATGTTGGTGAAGTTTCTGTTTTTGCTATAGAAACGTTTAAAGTAATAATTATTAAGATAAATCAAATGAAATACCGCATTGGTAGTAGTGTCTCTCCCGCAGTAGTCGTTAAACAGCCCGCTGGAAATTGAAACCCTTGTTCGTTATTGAATACATTTTAAGCAGAACTACCACAGTGTATTACTTTTCTCCAAGCCGGAGGCAATTTTCCCATTAACATCATCATTTGGTATGATCACCGCTGTTCGTTAATTATCCTTTGCTCGTTATTGGAATGATTTACTGTGCTCGCTCATCCTCCTCCACGCACTCTAGCGCCACTTGCGTATCGTCCTTTAATGACATCGCAATGTGCAAGATGCATCGGAATTTTGTCATCGTTTCCTTTCCCTTCCGCTTCGATTTTGGCCCAAAAGTGGATCGTTTTTTTTATATTTCACCTTGTTCGAATCCTTTCTCCCGGTACGACAAAAAGCGGATGCAAAATCGCACTCGCACACACACACACACATATATATGCATTCCAGTACGAGCACAAAAGCAAACAACTTCTCTATCTCGTACCTTTTACCGCTTGCACGCTGATAAATAAATAATGCTCCCTTGGTCGTAAAATTAATCTGTCGGCGGTCATTATTGTCATAAAATTATAATTAGCTTCCATTATGAGCGCAGGTGAGTATGCTTCGGTGCAGTATGCATCCGGTGGCAAAAAGGAAAGATTTCATCTGATATTTTTGTGTGTGTGTGGGTTTTTGTTTTTGAGCATTTTCCGTTCACATCATTGCTTATTTTCCATATAAATGTACTTCGCAGTGCCTCCAGTAAAATGTGTTTAACGTTGTTGTGTGCGTTGTTAAAGTATTTTTTCAATATTTTTTGTTGAAAATGGGCTCTTCTCTTCGATTTCTGGTGCATTTAAAGAAAAACTCAGAGCAATTGAAGTCAAATTTTAATTTGTTGCTATCGAATCGATAATATTTTGCTAGAAGAATAATCTATAAATCTTCTTTATGTGCCATCTAATAATTGGCAGAGTAATTTGTTTAGGGCCATGAATCACATTGTTTAGTTTACAATCACTTACCTTTTCAAGCAATTGGCCTCGAGGCCGAGGGCACTGCTCCGTTGCTCCAGATCGGCGGAGTACAGGTGAAATATGTCGAACGGAAAAATGGTGACAATTTTTGCACGCTTTCACCGGGATTAACGTTCACGACAACCAGCAGCCAACAACTGCTGTGCAACGGCACTTTCCACTGGCGCACACCACCAAAACTCAGCGAACCACAAGAATCTTAACCACTTGGCGGTGCAGCGTCCTGTTCTTAGGTTCTTGAACACAACCGCGTTAAGAGGTGCATCAGATCGTCTGCCGGAATGCACAACACAAAACACTAAAACACGGTAGCGTAATGTGTGCGTAACGCTGCGTAACGTGGCGACCGGTTTCCCGTCCTTGATGGGAATGCACTTGGCGCGGAGTCACCGGAACGACTACACTGAAGGTTCGGTTTGGATCAGCTTTCAAAACACGCGATCCAAACCCGAAGCAACGGTTGTGAGCTCATCGCGTGAACCGGTAAAGGCGGCACTATGGGTAAGATTGAGTAAAACAGTTGGAACGAAATGATGAATTTTGTATTAAACCATGGAAAATTTGTCAACATGTTGAAAGATTATCTGTTTTTGGGGAACATATTTGAAAAATATCGAAAGCAAACAATAGATTTAGGTTTGCTCGAATTTAATTAAACGAATTTAATTTAAACATATGATATTCTGTTGCCATTTATACACTTTACAAGAACAAGATGTCGCATCTCGAATTGACAAACGTAAAAGAAATGTTTGATTTCCATTCTTTTGTTAAATTAAACACAGATTATGAACAACAATACATTCGCAGTGCAATTTCTCACTCACTTCGAACCGGTTCTGAGTGAACGTTCTCTCTTCGGCATAATGTTTCTCACCATTGTCCGCATGTTGTCTCACGCATGCTCTCACTTCGGCTTCGGAACCGGTTCACATAGCCATCAGCTGATGATGAAGGCGGGATTACGTTTGCACGTTGTTTATACGCTACCACGCTGAAGACGTCCACAGTTTCCCCACAAATGCAAGGCATGCCGTTGGGAATTGTTTTGCTTCAGTTCCTGATCTATCGGAATAGGTGATTTACAGTCTGTACGTTGGCTGTGGATATCTGTGATTGAAAGAGTAGCTCAAAAATATTGTAGAATGTTATTGCATTTAAGTGAGTATTACAAAGAAATCCTATAATAAAAAAAAACTAAAAAAGCAATAGAACCTGCGGTGAGTTTTATTTGTATCGATACGTGCGACTAAAACAGTCACTGCATTCATTTGCCTCGAGGCATGCACGCAGACTCCGTTATTGAAAACGATAGTGCGGCATATTTTTTTGTTTGTCAAAATAAAATCAAATATCGTTTACTTGTTGCTCCTGGTTGATTTTGTTAAAACGGAATGATTGATGTTTTGTAAAACACCAATATGTTGTCTGGTTCGCTGTGAAACAAAGCAAGATTAGATGCTTAGTTTGTTTCCAAATAAATAATTTATTGTAAAAATAAATATTTAAAAATCTAAGCAAAAACATATCACTTCAGCCATTCTACACGACTACGTGAACAATCCAATTAGTCAATAAATTCCATCACCTGTACCACCCGAAACCTTGCTTCCACATTAATCTTTTTCCACACGGTGCTGCTAGCAGCGCCCTGCGTTGACTGCTATCTATCGGAGATAAATGGTCTGCGAAAACGGGCAAAATGGTTCCGATCCAGGCTATGGCATCGTACAGTGCTGTCATGAGTCGAAACAATCGCTCAGACACACGCATACAATCCACTCGATTCTACATGCCCTGCGGGCATTCCACGTACAGCCGAAGCAGCACCGTACGGCATGTTAGCAGCTCGCGATAGACCCCGAGGGTTTGCCTCCGGGTGGCCATATATTATATTCGCAGACACCGATAGACTGCGGCTGTACGAGAACTCGCATCAGCGTGCCTTTCGCTGCGGGCCACTCTGGGCAAGGTCTCTCAGCTTGCTGTCCTTCCCTTCGTTCCCATTCTTGCTCGTTTAGGAAGTTTCCCCTCGGGGCAGTGTGTGGCACTGGCTGGCATCCCATACCGCAGAACGAAGCGTCGGGGAGAACGCTTTTTTAATTCAAATACCACCACAAGTTCCACAGCGCCGTGTGCATGGAAATTCATTGCGCTTCAAAACCCGCGGGCTCTTATAAAATAAATATATAAAAGTATAAAATATATTCCCTATTTCCCTCGTTGCGAGGATTGCCCACGTTCTTTGGGCTTCTCATCTCACGGTGCCGGGTCGTCGTTGTGTCCTGGGGCTGTCGCCCGAACCGTGCACACTCCGCCAATGTATGTGTGCGCCGGGTCGGGGTATGTGTGTGTATGTATGCACGGTTTCGGTTGTTTGAGTTGTCAAGTCAAGCGGGCGGGCGGCCTTTCGTAGCGCACCACCGAAACCTGGAACATCCGAAGAACCTCGAGAAACTCGAGAAGTGAACCCGCCCGCGAGGCTTTTCCGGGCGAATAAAGCAAGCGAACTGAAGCAGCGTGAGCGAGCGGAAAGCACAGCAGAATGTGCACTCGCTCGCACAGAGGTTTGTGCGGCCCAGACCCAACCGTGTCCTGCAGGCAGGGAAACTTATTCTTCTTGTCGGTTGGTACTTTTTCTTTGCATTACGCTTAAAACAGCCAACCGGGGCAACTAGGAACGGTTGGCCGCGGGCACCCACTGCACTAGAGCGTATGGAAATGTGGGCACCAATAGCACCGAGGCACACACGCACACACGTGTACACACACGGTGTGTGTGCTTCACTTCCTGTTTCTCCCCGAGGGCGGCAAATCGTGTGTGAGTGTGTACGGACGGGCAAGATTGAGATCCAATCATAATCCTCGAGGAGCAAGCAACTAGCAAAAACGAGGACAAGGAGCAGAACGATCGTACTGATCTGGCCGAACAATCTTCAACCGGTGTCTGGGCTTGGTAAAATGATTTCCCTGGAACGATAATATTGCCGCGAGTGACTGGAGCGTTGGAGCTTATAATAAAGCTCAAACTGTATCTAGTTTCTGTGATCTTGGCTCGGTTTCGAAGAAGAAGTCTACAGGGGAGTTGCGCGAGTACACGAGAATGTGATCGGAATGGTCATACGTAATATACCGAGCGAGAGTTAGCTAAATTTGAGTTGTACAATATCAAAACAGACGATGTTAATTGAATTTGTTATCATTTTATTTATCGAGATAAACATTTGTCTCACGCCGTAGAGCTTGTTCATGAAATTAGAAGCGTGCTAGTTGTTAAATTTGTTGACAGAATCCACCACTGTCATAAAAGAATTCTAAATCTATCTATCTATCATTCTATCATATCTTCCTTCATCACATTTAATGGGCCAGTGTTTTTCGTAACACAAAGACTGCTGAACTTACCGTTGCAATAATTTTTCATCACCTGTACTTTTACTGTGTAGCGGGCAACTCGATCACATACTTATCACATACTTACTTACTTATCAGGCGCTACAACCGCTTCGCAGTCATGGCCTGCTGCAGGAGTCCTCTAAATCACTCACGGTCGAGTGCCTTCGTTTGCTCTCCCATTATCCCGGCCTTTTAGGCGGATGCATCAGCGCCATCAACACATCTAAATTTGGGCCAACCACACCTCCTCTGTCCATGTGGACGATCTAAAAGTACTTTACGGGCTGGGTCGTCCGATCTTCCGGAGTCTAGTCCACTGTACGACAGTAAACTCGCCATACAGCTCATAGAGCTCGTCATTGTAGCGGTTTCTCCATTGTCCTTCCACACATACGGGGCCAAAAATGGACAAAGCGTTGGACAAAGCCCATGTTTCAGAGGCGTATGTGAGTTCTGGAACTATGTAGGTTATGTATAGTCCGTTTCGTTCGTCAATCACATAGTAGAAGACATAAAGCGTTTTGCACAATGTACTGCATACATGGCGAACACCTGCGCAGGACATTTCCCTTAGTTGAATACTATACTTGTGCTTTTCGAAATGAACTGAGACAGATTAAGCTTAGCGAGCATGGATCTTAATTAAAACGTCTTGAGAGTTATAGGGAGAATATTTAGTGGAGTTAATTCATTTAAATAATATTGTTAAATCAGAACGATTTTTTTTGTAGGATTGCTACCAACAAATTAATCAAGAATCATACATTTTGCAGTGTCGGTAAGGGAGGAGATGGTTTATTATGTGTATTTGTTATGTCTCTGGTAAGAGTTATTTAGTCAGTTTATTTATGTTTCAACCAATGTTTTATGCTACCACAGCAGTGGTTGTGTAATACCAGCTTTCCAGTGAAACATCATTAAATTAAAACACAATTGTAAATCGTGCAATGAAACACACCGTAAACACTCAAACCACATACATTAAGTCCCATATGTCATCGAATACCAGCCTTGCATTACGGGCGTAAGCTAATCAAATTCAACACAACAGTCTGCAAAAGCCACCCGACCATCGTGCCAGTACGTGAAACTTTCCCGGTAAAGGACGCTGCCGCTTACGTCGGGTGGAACAACGCGCCAAGAGGCTCCGGAGTGTCCGGGGTATGAAATCCGGAAAATTCATTTTGCAAATCACATAAAATGCTGTACCGGTCCCAATATATTTTTACCTGTAACATGATGAAGCTTGCCGCGGGATATGTAAAATTAAATATTTGACGCTAATTCAACAGCGCGCGGTTGCAGTTGCCGGCTGTACGGGTGCTCATATGAACACGGGACCAGCCAGTGTAGCAAAAAATGAAGGGATTTTTGGGGCTTTTCGAAATGCGATACGTACGAATATCATGCAAGCTGGTGTAATTGTAGGTAGAGAGAAGGAGAGAGCTAAGGATTCAGGATGGTAATATGTTGTTGCCCGAATGGTTCTTATGGTGTACAATTTTAAAATAATATGGAGTTGAAGGAGTTTTTTCTTGTGCGATTGCGAAATTCAAATGGAACATTTGTGTTGCATCAAAAGAGGAGACGCAGGATTCCTAAAGTGATGCAAAGCCGACGAAATTGCAATAAGGTAGGAGTGGTTATGAGCGATGGATTAACGCTCAAATGGAGAGATGAGAATGTTTCATCGTTAGGGATACCGTTTTGAAATGAATTATTAAAAGAGCTTAGACGTATATCATTAGGCTTTGCCATGATAACTGACATGTTAGAGTAGTGGCTGATTAAAATATATGAACAGATTTTCAAACTGAATAAATAACACAGTTTTTCATTATTCAAACACGATTAAAATCAATTTAGAAAATATGCACCGTTCAATAAATTACTACATCATTTTTTTTCAGAATACAACACTTTATTATCCCTTTCAACTTCGGTACACATCTCGCCACTTTTAACCTAAGAATCTGTCAATGTATATATAATATATATATGTTCATTTGTTTTGGTCTATTCAAAAACAGAATATGTACATGAAAATGGTTGGTTTGGTTTTTTCTGTTTCCTTTGTTTTTTTATTCGTTATATTAGCATGTGTGTCGTTCGATAGATAGGAGGCGGTATGTTATTAAAATTACTATGTACAAAACGATTCGTCATCACACCAGCGGGGCGTAAAACAGCCGATAACAGAAAGAAAAAGGGCGACGTGGTAGTCCAAAACGACAACGAGTAGCAACGAGAATCGGAAAAGAGAACAAAACAAAACACATGGACGCTGGGAGGAAAGCAGAAAGCGCAGCGTAACGCATAGTAACGTTGGCTTTTAAGTGGAGCTTACGTTTACATTCCGCATCTCGAAGATACACAAGGGGGCTTACGATATACGTTATCGTTAAAGCATACACATTCACAAACACACACATACACACACACTCGGACTCCATTTTACACATTTTGATTGTGGTTGTAGCTTTTCTTAAATAAAGCTTTCGTAAGAGCGCAACGAAAAGCGCAAGCATGTAGACAGAAAGAAAAGGAAGGATGTGTGAGTATGGTGTTACTTTTGGTGAAGAAGGTAAATTCGTTATGCTCAAGCCGGTTTGTTAGTTTCTGCGCTTACATCGTGTTGATGGTAACCGCATTTCCAATCCAAATCGATACTTCAAAATGGTGGATCATCAACAACATGGCGTCAAACGAATCCAAAACCATTTCGTTTGGTTCTCTTTCTCTCTCTTTCTCTCGCTTTCTTTTGAATCTCTTCGTCCCGGCAGTTATCGGTTTGAATATGGTTTCGTTAGTTGGTTTTGCTTTCATTTCGTTTATTACAAAAGATGTCTGTAATTAAATCTAATTGGTATTTTATGTTTTGTTATTCTTTTGTTGCTTGTTTTATTTGCTTAGCTTTTCTGACATGGCTTTCATGTTCCTTTTTCCATATTTGTCCGTTTTCTTGCTTATTAGCAAGTGTTCATGAAAGTGTGTGTGTTTGGTGGTTTGTAATCGTGTTTATGTATTTCAATCGCTTATTTTCTGTAGTTTTTTTTGTAGGGATTTTTTCCGTGTACATTACATTACTCGTTTACTACCGCTTAAAACATTCTATCTACGCTTGGATTCATGGGCAGAAGTAGGAGAATTTACTTCTCTTGTTCTTCACAATTTTTATTTTTATTCCCTAAAGTACTGCGCCGGTATTGTGGTATGATCTTGTCCCGTGTACTATCGTACGACGTTCCTATTCGAACGAATGCAGGGGCTCTTGTGGAGTGGAGTATAGATTGTGATTTGGAAGTAAATGGCATTGCTAGCGAGCTGTTAGAGTAGATATGTTGCTTATTACCTTTAAAAACGATCAGCTAAGATGGCGACCGGTTTAGAGCAAACGAAACCGAGCCAAGTTATTGAACTGGTGTGAAAACTCGGTTCTCCGTTACACATTTTTTATTCTTACGTATACCAAATGTGTGTTTGTTGTTTATTTTGTTTACTACATGCTTATCAAAAGCTTTGAGCAAGGGTGATGATTTTGACCCATTCGCATCCTCATCTAAAACCATTTTCACACCACTAAACACAACCGAAACAAAAATATCTAACAGAGTTAAAGAAGCGAGAGAAATAGTTCAATGAGTTAGCTGCTCCTTTGCAAAAGTTTGTTTGTTTGTCTTTCTTTGTTTCGTTCTATCCTCTTTTGAACTGTATTGCTACCATGCATTTAATTGTCTCGCACAACACTCGGATTGGCTTTGATTATCTCTTCTCTACTTTGTTGCTTTTGTTTCTTCGTCTGTATTGCTCTGCTGAGAGTTTGGATGTTTTTTCATCATCTGGTTTGTGTTAAATTCTAATTATTTTTTGTTAGTTTTGTTTGTGTTCCTTCTAAGCTATACCAGTACACTCTAAGCTACACACCAGTACAATCTACTGTATTATTTTCCGTTTGTTACTTAGTTTGCTGCTGTGTTGCTAATGCAAGAGATAGAGAAGGGAGACTACAAATGCTGTACGCCGATCCTATTACAACGCACTATGGGGAGCTCCTACACACATCGAACAGTGAAAGTGGAATCTGAACCGAGCAATCGTAAGTATTGGAAAAGAAATTTTAGCATTCCATTTACGTCACAAATCCACTCCGTCTGCCAGTAGAAGTGCTTAGTGAACATTTGTGAGAATTCCACGTAACACTCTGCTGTTTCCTTGTTTACCATAAATTGCATTTTAAAATGTTAGTAACTGGTTGTGATCTTCGATGTCACTTCAAGATGGCGGTTATCCTGGCCTGCTCTGTTGATTTTTACCTCTCACTTTACGGACGAAACAACCCTTTTTACCATTCGCGCTACCACTGTGCTGAATTGTTTGTTTGTTTTTACCACGAGTAATATTAATATAATACATTCATTCATTACGATTTGGATTTTGCTTAGCTTACGTCCGCTATCGTTCGTGCCCATCGAAAACATGGGCACCAGTTCCATTCGTGTGCGGTTTCGCTCGAACAGCTAGCTCTCCGGCGATTGAACTGGGAGCATTTAGCTGCCAAATCAAGGGTTATTGAGTTTTATCATAAAGTATTCTTTTTGCTTTTATTAAGAACGTCCGTCTAAATGTCTTACACTTTCTGCTTTTACACAAACAACGTATTATTCTGTAACATTCATATTCGATTCATTTTCAACTTCCTGTTATTTTTCCACTCCACTTACAAGCGTTACCTTGGTATGCGTGTAGTTTGGTTTAGAATAATGGTTTAACCTTGCATTTTGCACGCGCTACTGCACTCTTCATCTAAATCTCACAAATGGACATCGTTTGGTTTTAGTTTGATTTTATTTCCATTACCAGCAGCACAGCACTAATTGCTAAGTGTAGCCTCAACGTTCACTGCTCTAAATAATTGATTACAGGTCAACTGTTTAACGGCATTCAATGAATCACTTAGTTCGCTTACAATTACTTCATAAGTTTGACTTTTTTCCACCCAGTCCGGTTGCGATTCATCTGTAGTTGAATGAGATTTGCTTAGTTTTTTAATTTTGACAAAGGGAAAACTAAACCCACGCCTCAACACCAAAAAGGGGCGCTCCGTTCTGGGGATTGCGATACGATCAGTCCAGCAGGTAGCCGAAAACGATCTTAAGCGATCTTTACCCCAAGTATAACACGCTGGTATGTTGCAATGTGCAAATATGCAATTCTGAAAATGAACAACGCGTATAAATGTATGCTTCGTACGATTTTCCTTTGTGACGTTCAGCATTTATTCTAGTTAATCTCAATTACGTCTAAGCAGTATGTTTTCTTTTAGGTTTCGTTTTGTATTGAAAAGTTTCATAATAATGTTTATAACATCCATCAATATTTGATATTAGCCTTACAATTGTTTCCTTACACTAAACCGTTTACATATTCAATCTTTTTTTGTAACCTTCATTTTAACTTTCGTTCGCTCTTTGTTTTGTTTTTTTTTACATTTTCCTCTGTGTTACTGCTTCTATTTTCTTATCATCACGTATAATTAAGATACATCTATGTATTTACTCTTCGTCCTGCTGGTTTGATTTTTCAGTTTTCTCCATTTTCTATCGTTCCTTTCTTATTTCCTTTGTCCTTCTCACGTTCGTTCAATGTCTTCCATTTATTTATTCTAAAACTGCAAGTGTGTTTGGGTGTGTTTTATTCTCTTTTCTTCCTTTTATTTTATTTTTTCCATTATCAATAAACAACAATCACGTCACGTTACTCGATTATATAAGATTTTTTTTCATCTCTTTAAAGTAGTATTCACAGATCTAGCTGGAAGATTGATTTAATGCATACGATTCGAAATGAAGAACAATTGGTTTGTTTGTGTTAGATCCTTTTGGTTTTTTCGTTCATAACAATATAGTTCTGTTGCTTGTTTCGGAAACATCCTGAAGGAACTGAAATATGGATGCAATTTTGAAATTCACGCGTACACGTACATGTATATGATTTTCGCCTCGTAACCATACAATGGAGCTTAAAACACACAGTGGATACCTGCAGTAGGGTGTAGTTTTTACCGCCCTGGTTATGGTTGTGGTGCATTTATCCCTCTGCTTAGGGCGAGTTGATTTACTGCTTTTGTTTTTTTTTTGTAGGTATATCTACGGTTCATTTGTTAGCTTTGTGTCTGTCTGGTGTTCTTATTTACATCATCGTCTTCCACATGCTATCTGCGAACGAACAGGCTGCATCGCTTTGTGCAGTTTCACTAGTTTAAAATCGACTGTTTGTATGTAGAAAATGTTGTATTTTCCGGTTGCTTGATTTTTAATCTTTTACTAAAATTATTGCTTCCTGACGCGTGTGTGTGTAGTATAAAAATCAAAACTCCCACTGCACACTATCGCGTATCTAGGTCGAAAACATAGTATTACGTTCGAAACGCAAATGAAATCATCTTTGGTGTAATTACATTGGAACTAAAACCCTGTCCATGTGTGCCTTCACACACATCCACACTTTCCCTCTAATATGCTAGTGAGTTCCTTAATCTTCCCATCTTGTCTTTGTGATTCAGAAACATTCCATCCTACTAGTGCATCCGCAAACTCGCTACTGGTCGCATCCAATACCGGCGACACTACAGTATTCCTCACACTTGATATGTGATATCTAGCAAAGTTCGACGGGATGTTGGTCTGCTTAAAATTGGGAACACTATTGTAATTGTATGCCATCCGGGATTTGCCTAAACATTCAGTTAGTCGAGATATTCGTTAGTCGCTCTGTTTTTTTTCTGTATTCGTTTAAAGCTATATTGTTGTTTTTTTGTTTTTGTTTTATTTCGTTTTCGTTTTTCCTCCAACTTACCGTTTTTTATACTACCATTCTTACCATCGTGTAACGTACTGTGTAAGGGAACCCTAACAGCTAACATTATGCTTATGCGTTATCGCTACACTTCGCTTTCATTGAACGGCTATCCTAAGGGTTCATGGAGTTGGCCTACTGGCGTACCGTGCGGCCATGCCTATCATTAATTATGCTACGCTTCTCTCCTAGTAGTAACAGTAGTAGTAGGTGTAGTAGTAGTAATAGTAGCAATAGTAGATGTAGTAATAGTGATAGAAGAACATTTCCATAACCATCTCCCCTAGCACGCACCTTTCCACTTCACTATGCTACAGAGTAGCTCTCAAACGAGAGATAGAGAGAGATAGAGAGAAAGAGTGTGTGAAACAGAGAGACAGTATGTGTGTTTTTGTTTCAGTGTTTAAAGTTTACGGACGAAAGTCGAATACCGGAGCGATATAAGTATTAAAAAAAACCGAAAATACGATACGATCTTCGCTATAACAGTACCACAGAAATAATGCTTTCAAACGCGTCCAACGCTATCCATGTTAAGTGTATGGTAGCTTGAGTTTTCTTCGTATTGTTTTCATTTCTGTTAAAGTTGTTTTTGTTCTTCTGTTTCGATAAGACAGTTTTCTGTTGTTTGGTAGTGTTTTGTGGGGGGTGTTATGGTGTTGTAAGAGATAGAGATGTGAAAATGGATTAACACTGTACAAGTTAGGTAGTAGTTGTGATAAAGTAGTGGGCTAGATCGATTGCTAGCATGGGGTTGTGTCTCAGCTAAACATTAGCGTTTGCCAGTCCCGTCTTAGACGTTTGCCTGGACGTGTCCGTCTGGTGGACTCGTTTAGAGCAGGATTTAGCAAGGTGTACCTAAAAATCCGCTCAACTTATGCAAACAAACGGAGGTTTGAAACCCCTACATGATTTCGCAATTCAAACTCCTTTCATCCAAGGACGAACGGTCGAAAACCAACCTGCCCCTCGTCTGCCTAATCTGATCGCGTGTCCTGATCGCTACTGACCATATGATGGTGGTATCCCTTCTGAATAATGTTGTTTGATAATTGTCCTAATTTTGTTTCCATTGTTGACGATTTTATTGCAGACTTCATCTCCCTTTCTCAAATCTTTCCACCTGGTGGTGATATTGGCGCTGGAATGAACGAACTTTTGTTTCATCACCCACATGGAACCGACTGTCAACGGGACAGGTTACGTTTTCAATTTGTGTTGATGGTGCTGTGCTGTTGCTAAAAGCTAAAACAGTAGGCTGCAACGATCTTTCTCTCGTTTCCCGGATCCAGTTTGTTGGCAGTTGTTGTATGCGCGCTATCTCGATCACTCTGGATCTGGTGCAACATGCTTCCAGTGATTATCATGATCGCATTCGTCATTGGTGATTTGGAGTGGGCCTCTGTGTGTCGGGAACGATATTCTCTACGCTGGTGCGCGCAGTTTATTATGATTTCTTCCTTTCCCGTAGGGGAATATCGTCCTCCTGGCATCATTGATTCGCGGAGGTGTAGTTCTACAAGCGAATGTCGCATCGCGTTTGGAAGAAAAAGAGAACAAAACGGAATGGTAATTAGTATCTGGCGTTACAAGATAGTGGCTACTGAATTCGACACTAGGCGTTACAAATAGAGAGAAGATAGAGAGAGAGATAGAGAGAAAGTGTGAACTAGGAGAGTTACATTGAGAGAGAGAGAGGAACAGAGCGAAAGTTAAACAGGAGTGATTTGGGTGTATTTTGTTTAGAAGAAAAATAGCGTTTCAGGAAATACGATTTGTCCAGATGCAGTAGATTTTCTTCTTAACGACAAAGAGAGAGAGAGGAAGAGAGAGAGAAATAATTGATTCATTTTAACGAGGAAACAGATGATAACGGTGGAAAGGGAGACGGATGGAAAGAACATTTTGAGGGAGAATAATTTTCCTCTTCTGGTGTGATTGAAGAAAGCACATAAAAATTTACATTCTATTTTCAGTATTTATTATTTCGCATGGTTTTACCATTTTGCAGTGGGATTTCTTCGGTTCACCATAAATGTTTAAATTTTCTTTTATCTAGATTTAGAAGTATACAAACAATAAAACTGGTGAGCACTCTACATCGATCTAATTTAGATGAAGATAAGCCATCTCTTCGAATTTTGTTAGAGGTAGAAGATAGCAACATTGATAAAACAGTTGAGAGCACATTTAAACTATAGTTTAAATAAAAAAATCACCTAGCTCAAGATGAGAAACACAAATGTGAAAGCCATAGTGAAACTTAAATCAATTGAAGTTGCAGTTAAAAATGCATTAAAATAACACATTTTTAAACCATACAACAACTAGAACTCAGCACGAGGGATATGATGGTAGAATATCAAAAGAAAGGGTTAGTTAGGGGAGATAGTTGGGAAATTTTGTAAGAGATGTTAGAAATAGACGAAGGGAAAATTGTCAACAGTTGATAGGTTTCTTATTGATAAGAACAAACAATATTTCTCTGATGTGTTTTTGTTAGCTTGTATAGCATTTTAATATGCTGGAAATCAATACGCTGAGATAGTTTGAAATAGAGAGAAAAAGAATGTGAAAAGAACTGGAGTTTTGGTGGTTGTGCAAGCTCGTTTTATTTTTGTTGTATGGTATAAAGAGCCTATTGGAAGTTCGTGGTGGTAAGGTGTCAAATTTGTGAACTTGTATAACATAGCATTTGTTTTGCAATCATTTGGGTGCAGTTGGAGAGAGTACAGTTTTATTTTACACTGGTGATTTGGGGTGTTTGGTTGCTTTGTTTTATGGTACATTTATTTACAGTAGTGTTGTTGACTGTTTTTGAAGTTATTTTTTATGCCTTTGGCATTCGGTTGTACAGCGGTTTAGCTCTAACAATCACCTAACTGTTGAATAGTTTTATCCTACGAGAACAAGCTGAAAATCTGGCTTGCAATGTAAAATAACCAGCCTCTTAAATGCTCCTTCATAGCACTCAATAGTCATATCGCTCTAGCTAATCCAATTCAAATGCAAGTAAATCATAAGGGTTTGTAATCGATTGTCCAATCGGTGTCGTGGTAGAGTCTCACCCTTTCGAAGCAAAGGCCAGGATGTTGGTAAATTTCCAATTCTGTATGGATGGAGTAGGTTCGATTGGACGAAATACTTAAGCGTCGATACGGCAGTTCGCTTACGAACCCTGTACATAAAACGTGTTGCAACACTACAAAAGCGAGCGTTACTGAAAGCGGGTAGCAACGTTAACCATGACGTATTCTTTAAGATAACACAATTCTAATACACTACAGTACTACGGTCTATTGAATAGAAAATGCTGCCAACTACAATTAAACTGTAACGATTATGTTCTAGTGGAAGCTGGTGGTTCTATTTTGAAACGATGATTTTGTTTCCATGTCAGCTTCCCCGAACACTTTCATTCTTCTTCCGATGATAATCCTTTTCGTAGCTCCACAAGAAAGAGGAAAGTATGTCAAGTTTAAACTATAAGAAATACAACATATGAAACATTATATACAAAAACCAAAAAACATATCCATCGGAAGTAGAGAAGACGAAGGAGGATAACACATACACCATCAGAACGGTAACATACAACACCTAGAAGCAAAATTCATATAGACATCGATATGGTTATGAGAGTGATCCAGTCTCCATTTTGTTGATGAGTTGTCTACAACGCATGTGAGTAGAGTTGAAGAAGGTAGTGGATTTGAAGTGTGAGTGTGTGATGATTGTTGTGTACCAAGTTGATTGGTCGCTTGTTGCTAAAAAAAGGAAATCCTTTGCAAAAAAGTTCCTTTGTCATTGTTCATAAACCATGTGGGATTGGTTGCGATTAAATTAATAAAAATATTGACGTGGTACTTTAGTATTGCCAGTAAAACATGTGAATACTTGCGCTCTTATACTCAGTAACATGTAATGATACATTTCTTTTTTACGACCACTGTGGGTGAAAGAACGAACGAATTGGTACTGCATACATATTTTTTCCGCAAACAAAAACAACTGGCGGGTTACATCGCTCCATCAAATCCACAGTACAATCGATTTATTACTCCGCCCGTTTGTGTGGTTTTTCACGCGTTCCAAAACCATAAAGCATGCATATGATTGTGTTTTGGTTCTTTGGTCGTATGCACTTGTGGCGTTATCTGTTCGCAATCCATGAAAAATTGTGCCCATCCCCAACCTTGTTCCACATTCTATCAGCATGCCCGTAATGCTCCAGCATATTTCCCATGGATTTATGGCCGATACGGGTAGCATAACCTGCTGCTTCCGGTTGATACACGTTCCTTTTTTTTTCTCTCGAGTGGTGTTATATTATTCATTTCGAATCATGCACATTGTCCATCATGGCAATGCGCACCCGGATACACCGAGTGCCGTCTGTTGTCGGGTGGGATATTTTTCCATGTTACTTTATTTCCTCCTACTACTGCACTGCTGTCGGACGCAGTAAGGGGGGTATGTAATATTTCACTTATGCTCATTTAAGGACACTGATGAACTTCCGTCACGGTACAAACCGACCGCATGGTTGAATGTTTCGATGCTATACTGTTGCGGTAGCTCCGATCGGAGTTTCGGTGTCTCCCGTCATGGGAAAAAGGAGTCAATGTGTTTTACGAGTTTGTTTGTTTGTTTGATGGTTTGTTTATTTGTTCTCATGCACGCACAACCATCGATAGAGCGAATGTGGAATTCAAGCGATAGATCGTTCGTGCGCATTGATGGTGGTGAAGCACAGTTGAGGATGCGCTGCTGCAACCGTTGATCTGCATTTCCGTATCGATTCGATGGATTATCTGTTGTGTCGCATAAACACGGCAACCGAATGGGAGGTAAATATATTTCCGGTTCACATATGCTCCCACACGCATCCTTGCCTATTCTACAAGCCCAGCTTTCTGTACAACGAGCAAACAGCAGTACGTACGTACTGTCAGGTGCTCTTAACAGGCTTCGAACTAGAGTGTGTTTTTTACAAAAGAGCATTACTATGTACAGCGTCTAATACGTGCCGTTTAACCATAGTATACAGTGAAAATAAATACAGAACAATGCAATTTAGGCAGGGTGTGTGTATGTGTGTGTTTTTGAAAGAAACATTGTGTCAGAAAGATCGGTACTGTGTTCGTAACAGACGATGGAAGGAATTGATAAAAGGTGTTCAAAAATCACCCTAGCAGTAAGGAACAGAGAAAGAGAGATAGAGAGAAAGAGAATTTGAAGAACTGGAAACAAAAAAAAACACAACTGGGAAAACGTTTAACATGTATGTAAAAGAAACACAACAAACGTCCGCGGGGCGGACAACAGATGCAACAACACTCTAACTCTACCTGTATCTGAAAATCCAATCACAGATTTGGCTAACATGAGAAACGTTCATCATTATTAGTCACAGCTCACACGGCAAAGGCAAGTCGCGGCGGTTTTTTGGTTAATGTGTATATATTTTTTGTTTTATTTTTTTTTTCGTTTTGCGTGCAGTTTCACAGTTGTTTTGCGAGAAAGGCAATAAGGAGACGTATTAGTTTCACCGTACGATGCTACAACCGACGACAATTGTGATATGGGACTCATGGGTGGATGAGTAAACGAGATGAATGGGGGCAAAAAACGGGTCTCGAAGCAATGTTGGTCCATCTTACATACGCATACCGGTACCTTGCAAAGGATTGGCATGCTGGTTCGAATTACTGTCATATCGAATTGTGGTAATTGTTTTTTTTTTCGTTTCGTTTAGCATTTGCATTCGTAAGTTAGAAATGGAAGAAAAAAATGGTTGAAAAGAGAAAAAAGAGAATCGAATGAGCTTCAATTATCCAATGTTTGATGATACGTTTAGGTATTTCTTTATGTAAGCTTACTGCTAAATTGACCGAAGATCATATTCATGTGGATTGATAAAATCGTCGTGTTTGGTTCTTGCCGAATTTTGCATTGTTTTACATCAATTTAATAGTAAATGCTTTTTGCCCGTGATTCATACTACTAATATTTTGTTTGTTTCATCTGATTTCGATGTATATTTCTACTTTTTTCTTTAGTTTTACATTCTTAAGCTTTTTATTTTTTGGTGTGAGTTCAGTTGTTACACATATATGCATTTAGTGCTAAAATTTGTTTTACTTTGTACACCAACTGTAACGACACTTTGCTATTTTCCCATTATACACAGTTAACAAATCTGTTCATTTGATAATACAAATCGCGAGTTTAAAAGATATGATCATTTTCACACTGATGAGGAAATGAGAAACAGGATACTGCATGAGCTAACAATTACATAAATGGGATTAACACCGGAGTTGTAAAACACTAGTGAAGGCTAGAAACGTACATCCACACACTGATCAGAAAATGGCCAAAGGAACATTCGAATTGAACTGAAAATAAACAAAATCAATCAACTACCGGCACCGTTAGGCTGCAGAAAGAAAAGCCTGAACAACAAAGCTTAACATAGAAGAACAAAACTAGAGTGACAAAAAAGAAGAAAAGGATTGTTAAAAGTAATAAAAAATATCACTGATTGATTAAACCACACAAAATAAATCAATAGGTGGTTAAACCAGCTAAATGGTAAAATAAGGAAAAATAGCAACATTTTCATATTCATCAATGGGAAAATAAGAACAAACTGAAAAAAAATGCTAAAAAATACTAAAATCAGTTGACCTCAGCAAACCTGAACATTGAATTCGAAAAACAACAGTACACACGAAACAGAGTCAGTAGGGTCATAGCACAGTTGGTAAAAGAGAAATAGAGAGACAGAGAGAGAGAGAGAGAGAGCGAAAGACACAGTGAACAAACGAACGGGGAAAAAAGGGTCGAAAAACACGGTTTTGTTGAAAAACTCAAAGGAAAACCAACCATCAGGGATCATTATTTTATGGTTCATTACTTGGCTGCATTGGTGCCCGTACGCTCACAGTCCCCATTGCTTTCTCTTCTTCTTACGCCTCTGCCTTCATTCCCTTCCTCCACTCCCGTGTCATCGAAGGAGATCCTTCCAGACTCCCGGTTGTCCTATGAGATGGAGGTACGAGGCATGAGGATAAGGTGCACAACAGATCGACAATCACACTCACACACACAGTACACACGCGCACACAACATCCCACACACACGCGCGCGCTCACAATCAATGCCCGTTTGTACCGATGGTGCACAATCCGTAACATGTATCGGGCACCATCTCTATCGTACCCAATTCTATGGCGGTTTTAGCATTTCGATTCCAATTTGTAATTCGGTTTTGGTTTCGTTGTTTTGGGTTTTTATTTTTGCTTTATTCCACTAAACTAGTGGGCAACAATATTCAACCGGAAACCGCGATTGCTACAGCACACTAGTACACTAGTTTACTATTCTGAACCTTCTAGTTCCCTGGTTTCCTTTTTCTATTTTGTATCTTTTTTTCTTCGTATTGTTTGTAAAATTTTCCCAAATTTTATTTATTTCGTTTTTGATTTTAGATATCCTTAGCCAGGGAATACATTTTTGGTGCTTTTGTGTTACTTTCCAATCGCAAAGTACCGATTGCATCGCTTGCGAGTCTTTGTTCTATGTGTTTGTGAATGTGAGTGTGGATGTGTGTGAAGTATGCTGTTGAGTAGAAAATTGAAACTGAAAATGGGAAAAACCTCCACAATCCACGATCTCATGTTGCCTGGTGTTAGTCCATAACGAAGGTAATAGATATGTTTTTCTGTACGCCAATGAAATTCCAAAACCATTCTGGTTTGCAAGTAAGGAAAGTACACTTGAGACAATTCAAAGCTTCGTTATTTCCTATCCTATGAAGCAAAAACTTCTTTTACCATATTGTTGTGTAAGTATATTTACTTAGTTGAAGTTGTGGTTAAGTATGTAGCAAACGTGTGTGTATACTAGGAAATTCACGATTTTTTCTCGTGTCTCTCGTGTTAGTTGAGTGTTACGTTGTATGTTACTGTATTTACCTAGGCACTAGTGTGTGTAAAATTGTCTTAAACCTTTCAAGTGTACATGTTTGTCTGATTACATTTGTTTGTCAACATCGTGATCCGAAAGAAACAGAAACAAAAACAATCAAAGGATCATTCGGCTCTTTACAGCTCTCCAGTTGGTCTTACCTGATATCGCTGCGAGCAGCATCGTCCGCAGCAGGACTGCAGGAGCCCGGTTGCTCCGGTGGCCGTGTTGGCCGAATGTGACGGACTGGCCATCGGTGACGGAGATCCTGGCCGCTTCGTCTGTCCATTGTACTGCGTCTCTAGCTCGACAAACTCCCGGTCCTGGTGGGTCAGATGATTCGTCACATGAAAGAAATCAAACCATTCGTTAGTGACACGTTCGGCTATAGTGCATTCTAACGGAACCTACTGGCGACGACTACTCTACACAAATGGGGATACATTTGGGAGTCGGATATGTTACAGGTACTGGACCTTATGACTTTTTTTTTATTCTCACATGTGACTTAAGGTGAAAGCGTGTGGTTATGGTTATATGTGTATTTCTACCACATCACAAGCGTGCAGCATGCATGAGAGTGTATGCGCGTGGTGTAGGTACATGTCAACGAATGAACAAGAAGAAGTTCGCACAGCAACCCCACTCCGGTCGTAGAAAACGGCATGGTTGACAAATGAGCCTACGAAATTGATGATTAACCTTACATGGATATGCAGAGAAGGCAAGAAGCATGCGAAGATTTCACTTAGAGATGGAAATAGTTCGACAGAGAGACAGCGAAAGAATGTGATCGAAATTTTAATTTTTCCTCTAGGAGCTTTCATGAGCGAGCTTTCGTGTGCCTTACTGTGAATGTGAGGTGCATCATGTGATAGGCTGTTTATTGGATGTGTCATTTAAAATTCTAAGCAAATGTAAGAGATAGTTTCGAACAGTAGATAGAATATTCGTGAGAGGAAAAGATGCATGATTTAAACGTTAGAAAGTGGTGCAAAATATTTCTGTTTCGATCTGATCAGAACGGTATGAATCCTTAACTCCCCTAAAAATGTATTGTAATGTATGTGTGCACGTGTGCATATGTGTGGATGTGTGTGTATGTGAGTGTATAGCTACCGTAGTCTTCTCCAAGCATCGCAACAGATGATGATGCTGTAGCTCAAAGATGTCTTCATCGTTGTAGTTGTCGTCCAGTTCAATGCCAGACTCCTGCGCCGCTAGGCGCGACTCGGCCGCCTTCTTCTTGCTCGCGAACGCCGCACTGGCGCCCGCTTTCGCTATTCGTATTCGGGCAAGGCGTGCTTTCTACAAGTAGGTACGGAAAAACGTGTCGCACAGTTAACAGACTGTCCAGCGAGCGTGTACTTACAGCGAGCCGTCCTCATCGTCGGCCCGATCGATCCGGTAGCCTACCCGTTGTGCTTTCCGCTTGTCCGCCCGCTGGTTCTGATGGTAGATGCGGCTGAAGTTGGACACGATTACAGGTACAGGTAGCGCGATGACCAGCACACCGCTCAGCGAGCAAACGCCACCGACGATCTTGCCGGCAATCGTTTCCGGCACCATATCACCATAACTGTGGGTATATAAGATGGTTTTAGTATCAATTTAATTAAAGTTTTCATATCATAGTTTAAATATCGGAAGGCTCAGATTGCGATTGTGGACTTCAACAGATGATATCACTCCATATTACATCTTGCTATGAATTATAAATTAATACATTCTAATCATAAAATTGGAGCAGATGTTTATTGCTTTGGGAGACTTGCGACATAATTGAATAAATTGATGTCAATTCTTTTCAGGAATGCAGGTGAAATTGAAGTATTTTTTTAAATAATTTTCCCAAATAACATGAGACAGTAACCTTGGGTCTTCCATTCAGAGTCCCATTTTGGACGAACACCGATGAAGGTTCTGTGAGAAATGTAAAATATTTAAATTGAAAATTGAAATTATTAATGTGTGATTAGATTTCTGTTTTCCACCAAAGTTGGACAAACTGTTCTGCTTAAAAAGATTTACCATCTCTGATCGAAAACACTAACGCATGCAAAATAAGAATAAGAAGAAAGAATAAGAGTACGGATTGTATCGTGTTAACATACCTATTATTAAATTTGATAGTAGCAAATTCGACAATACTTTATCGAAATAAACACATATTTCTATCGGTAGAAAATTAAACGTTTGAAGGAACAATATGAAGTTGCTTCTACTGTTTCACTACATTATGAGCACCAGCTCAGTTGCGGTGTATCAAACCGTCATTTACAATTTAGTCGATTTGAGGTGTCAAAACCGCATCAAAATTGCAATTCCACCCAGCTCGAAACGCCAGCACGAAACGTGGAAACATTCCAAATGCCAACTGTATCTAGAGCATCATTAGATGCCCTCATTGCCATCACATTCGACAGACATTAAATGCGGGCATCAGCGACATTCGGCACATCACTCTTGGTCACGCTTCGGCCACTCGCGTTGGCTACCGAGAGACTATAAATATACTTTGCCCACCGGAGCATACCGTCTAGAAGCCCGACGAAATGAGCCGCGTCCAGCAAACCGTTTAAGGTGGTCACAGGCTGGGCAGCTGAGTCAGCTGGTGGCAAGTTTGCGACCATCTCTATGACCGATGACGCCACACGGACGGTGGAGTGGCAAGTCACGAATTTTGACTTGCCAATGACACCTCCTATCATGGCAGGTCGTGGCCTACCATCGGCCACTTCATTCCGACCGCAGGTTAGGTCGGTGCCATAAGGAGGAGATGCACATTATTCGCCGAAACGATACTTAGCACACGGTTTGCTGTTGGGGTCTGTTTCATTCGGTAGTAAGTGACTGATGTTTTCGTTACAAATTGCACTCAGAGTGATTGTAGATTTGCGCTTCGAAAACATACGAACTCAATGGAGACGCACGGTAGGATGCTTATATTAGCTGACCACTTGTGAAAATACTGGCGGGCCATGTACGCTGAGTGCAATTCCGTGCAATTACAACGTTAATCAATCTCGCAAGAATGGTATCGATTGAACAGCTCTGATTAAAAGCAAATAACAGCCAGTAGCCGTTCAACCGTAAAAGGCAACAAAGTGTTGCCACTTGCCGACTGGTAGCGATTTTGGAAAAAAGCGGTTGTTTGTTTTGGTTACAAAGTGGAAATGTTTGAAGATGTTTTCGTTTCGTTGTTATAAACATCAAAGCGTTTACTGGTTGTTTGCTCAAGTGGTTTTTTTACGCTAAAGGACATGTTTATCATGTGGCTGTTTGCTTACCTCGTAACAACAAGCAGACATTTGTAGAAACTTTGACATAAAACGATAGCGACTAGCAAAATGAGTAAATTTGCTACTTTATCTTGAGGATTTCATTCGTTGAAGCAAATTCCGATATAAGCAGTTAAACGAAATTATCAATGTGATTGAAATAGTGTAACAATTTTCGTCTAACTATTTTCTGAAAAAGCAACGTCATTTGTACAACATTTTACATCGCAGTAAAACGAGTGGCCTTTGGACAGAAAATTTATTTATTTATCTTTTTTTACTTGCCGTTGCTTCCAAAACGGTGGCTCCAACCTCGGGGCTCAATTTCAGTAATGGATTGGATCAATCGATAACATGAAACCCGACAGCTAATCAAACGATTTACTGAGGTAACTAAAACCGTAGAGCTTCAACTTCATCGTGATTGATGAAATGTACTTAAAGCTTTGCAAAGGAAAGCTGCGAGTGAGAGGCATAGATCGTGGCAGAGAGAGCGGGGGAAGGATGGAGAGAAAGAGAGACAGAGAGAATAAGAGAGCGAGAGAGAGAAGGAAAGAGCAAAAGCTGCTCAACGTTACCAACCGTGAGTCTGTTATTTCTAACACGGAAAACACCGTGCTGCGTGATTTTCTTTCCCTTCATTCATCAACACTCCGGGGATGGTATGCCGGCCAAAAAAAGGGCAGAAAAATGTGCACCCCCGTACCGTAGATTATTTGGGTTTGCTGGACGCTCCAACGCGAAAGAAGTAAAGCCATTAGTCAAACCCATCGCTTCTCCCAAAAGGCACCGTAGTATAACTAGACACTGTTCAGCAGAGTTCCCATGGAGATTGAGTTCATGGGTAGTACTAAGGTTCCATCACCTACACCGCCACCATCCAGCAGCTGTAATGACAGTGTCCGAGGCAGTTAACAACGAGCTTTTATTTACCCTTATCACGCATGAACGACCACCGTCCGAGGTACTTTTGCCGGGGCAGAACGAACGGCAAGGACGCCCGAACGCCCAGGAAGGTGACTCGCAACGGAACTTTTGCTACCACTAGCAAAATGGGAAGTGAGTTGAAAGTGCCTCCCCACGTTCGACATTTAATGGTTTTCGGTTGGGTCGAGAAATACAGTCAAATCGCTTCCAGCTAGCTGGCAAACGGTTTCGTTTAGAGCTCTTTGGAGATTCTTTACGGGCAGTATCCACGTGCAGGAGTTTCCTCGTGCTAAGGGACACGTGAGGAACGGTACGCGGTGCACAGAGACGTGATAAGTTGCAAATAAGAATTAAAGATTCCTATCGGAGGGAAGTGTAATCTTCGGTGGTTATTTTGCTTCATTTGCTTGTTGCCGGAGCGTTGTAGTGGCACGCCGGTTTTGCTGACCTTTCCGTTGGTACACGCGACAGCAATGGGTTGGGTTTGTTGGGTTCATAATTTTTGCTACCGCTTAACAACTGACATTACTGCTCTTGTTCTTCGCTACGAACCGAACCTCAATTGTAGGCCATGCGGACAATTAATGATTCAGCATTCAAGTGTGGAATTGTTACTAGCACTTATTGGAAATGAATTGCCAGAGGTATATAGTTCGTTAGTTAATGAAATAACTTAATTTAACTCCTGGATGTATGCTATGGTTATAACAAGTTTTTGAAATTATTAGCTTTGCTACAAAAGCGCGTAGTACATCGTCGCAGTTTCCTGATCAACTCTACTCCTTGATTAACGTACCCAATTACTTCCAGTTGAAATTATAGTGATCAACTGGCATGAAACACGTCGCACGACATACTATAGCTGTGTGTTTCAAATTCCAGCAAGTACATTTACAGTATTATTGCAGCCATAACATCCTAAAACTTACACCCATGTTCACCCTTCTTCCATTTGGGATCTATTTTCGGATGAACGAATTCATTTCCATCTCTAATGATAAGGGTTAAGGGCATTCCCTGTCTCTCTCACTCTTCTTAATGCAAAAGTCTTAGCTGATAATTCGCAAAGAACGCGTGCATTGTAGTGAAAGGGTGCAATTCTCTGGCGTTCTTCTGTCGGCGTGCTGCAACGAAGGTAGTGAACGAACAGAAGACGAACATTGTCGTAACGAGGTCGTTTTATGCTGGTGAGGTTCAAAATTCAAAAGAAAACTTTCGCAATAGAAACAAGAAGGTCCACATGCTGTGAAGTTGCTCCGGAGGAGATAAAAACTAAGCAGTATTGTCATATCTCGGTACTTCGTAAGAAGCGATACTTGTGATAGGAAAAGGTAATGATAGAAATTCGTTTATAGTTGACCGAAAGTTTAGCTTACATAATAACAAATTATTCACTTTCAATTTTGCTTTACTCTTCTCAACTTGATGGGCATCTCACCAAAAGAAATAGCTCTTATTGAAGTGGATGAAAAGTTCTAACCCTGCAGAGCCAATATGGTCCAGTTTTTCTCTAATTAGTCCCATTTCATTCATTCAAAGAACCCAAAGAGCAAAAAAGGAACCCTTTCGATTGATGGAAAACAGAGAAACCCCTTTACAATCCATTAATTTTCCCGAGCAGATTGCAGTGATTTACGATTATGGAAACATCATTGGGTTCGTAACAGGGAGAAAGAGGATGAGAAAAAGGGAGGGATGGAAGGAAATGGAGAGAAACAAAATCAGAAAACGAAACGGTGGAAAAATTGGTCATAAAGTCCGATCGGACAGCCATTGAACCGTGACAAACCATTAATGGACCGATTGAAACTGTGGACCAGTGTGGACCAACGCGAGATGTGCGTAGAGCAAAAAAAAGAAGAATGGGAAATTGGACCTTAAAAAATGAAAATCAAGCTAAAAATATGACATTCAATAAATTAGTCGTGTGACCGGAAAACAATTCGCACCGATCGCGAGAGACGGAACTCCTTTATTTAACGTCCAATCGAGCGCAATGACTACGGGGCCAAAAGAGAAAAAGGTCACACCAAAACGAATGAAAGAAAGAATCTCACCGCACATAAATCATCGATCAACACCATTTACAAATGGGTATCCATTAGGGTGCATCCTTCTAGACGCTAAATCATAAGACAAACAGCAAAGCAACACCACAGGCCGATTGCCAGTAGCAAAAAGAGGTCCTTAGCGTGACAGCGCTCGTGAATGGGAAACGCGAACTTGTACCAAAGAAAACTTCTTCAATTGCATGGTTTCAAGTTTTGTGCTACGCCACACGCAAGAATTTCAACCGGAACGGAGTAGTTCATACTTCTTTAACTCTCCTTCGTTCATTGGGGAAAAAGGACAACTCAACAGAAAAGTTAAAGTTGAAAATAACATTTGCACCTCATCAGTGCCGGATGCCACCACCTGTACAGTGGTGGAAGAAATTCGAGTGAAAATTCACAAAATATGCTATCAAAGAAATTAAAATTGTCATCCGGTGGTTTCCGGCAAACAGCACACGCTCCCTCAATCCATTCGGTTGGTGAAGTGTGAAGTGGCTCTAAATATCGTGAGCAGTGCTAATGAGAGGTGGCTCCACAACTAATGCGATGAAAACGAGCACTATTTCTACTTTCGGTTGCGGTAGACATTGGCACGAACGAACCATAATTCATGCGACACACGGCCCATACTCAGGCCGCTGTGTGCGGTTGACGTGTTAGGCCTTGCATTTGTCGCAACGCTGATCCCCTTCTCGGGGAAAAAAGGTTTAACTTTCTGCAGGCTTTCCACACCATGAAACTATCTCGAGGTGGAGCTATGGGTTATGTCAATGACTGAAACGTTATTCATGCAGAGCATCTTGAAACCGTAATGTTATGTTATGTTTCGTTAGACGAAGGGGATGTTCGTAATAGCAATAGGACGAGCTATTATCGAGTTTTTGTTCCTTTTTTAGGGTAAAAATTGTAAATACATTTATGTGCCGAAGGAACTGCCTCATCAATTTAACAAATCGTACACTTAAGCCATCATTGACAATACAAACTGAAACTTAGTTTAGTTATGTACTTGAGGTAAAATATTCCAATAGTTGCAGAATTAGAATATCTGTTGTAAAATCGTGTTAAACGTCCATATAAAACGATACTTTTGCAGGTCATTGGAGCCATATTGAATCATAGTTATTATTATTGCTTTTTTCAAAACAACAAGAAAAGGTAAAAAATACAGTGCTGCGACCATGAACAAAAAGTTTGAGGTTCTATCTGACAGCTAGTTGTTGCTTTATGCCGAATAACTGGCGAATATGTTAGAACAGAAATCATTCCATGTCAAAATACTACCTTTAAAAGGCCAAACGAAATGTTGATAAAGAGAGAACTTCATTTGATTATTCCATCCATTTAACAACACACTACTTAACTTCCTTGGGAGGGCATTTTCCCCAACAACCATCACTCATCTTCCTGATGGGTGTTCTGATGTTTCGTGTTTGACTTAGAAGTTTTCCAGTTCTCCACTTAGTACGACATGCCCGAGTACATACACCTCAGAAGTTGTAGTTTATTTTTGCTTCCAAAAAATAAAAAAGGAAAACAAAAAATCGCAACGGGTGGTAGTACTGCCCGCCGGAAGGCAAGTGCATGGGGAACACCCCTGTGGGGCCTGCGGAGTTAATGGGAATAATTTGCACACTTTTGCTACGGTTACCCGTCCGTTACCCAAGCGCAGAGAGCTAACGTGTCGATGGCAGAGCTTTGATGTGGTGCAGCTGTTTAATATGGTTTATTTAGCGGTAAAAGTTAACCAACCTGCCGACGAGGGAAGAGCACGGGCAGAGCAAAAAATCCCGCCCCATCTCGCCAAAGAGATGCCCTGCTACAGTTTCGGGTAAAAGGTGTGAATAAACTTTGACATCGATAAAGCGCAAAGTGGTTCGCTCATCTCATTACGCGGGTGAAACTGTCTGCTGCACTGTTATGTTGCGATTTTTTTGTTCTGGCTTCGTTTGGATCGGCCGCGTATCGTGCCCACGCAGTGTGCATAATTATCGCGTGCTTCCACCCTGCAGTGGAGTCATGGGTTTGGAAGGTGTTGAGTGAAAAGTTTCATGCGCGGTGAGCTGCGCTTCATTGATGCAGGTAATTTAGCGGCCAACTTTCAACGTTGTGTTGCCGCGGTGTTCCGTACTGCACAGTGTGGGACGTTAAGTAGGGCAGATAGAAGGCGAATCTATACTTTAAAAAGAACTCTTCCAAAGAAGCAGAATAACCGAATCTTGTCTTGGCGATCGAGATTCCCGCGAGGGAACGAGATGGAAACAAGCACATTCCTGTGAAGTTTTCGGGAAACATGGTTGCGACCGTTCTGCTAGAATATTGTTGCCTTGTCGCAGTCGTTATCATGAGCAAAAATCGTTGAAAATTGCGCTTGTTGTTTATTGCATCGTAAACGAGCATTAGCTCGGTGGGGGTGAAACAGAAACGAAGTTGGGGCCAATGTTCAACAGGGACTTTCTAATGATGTTTCCAAGCGTGTTGGAACTAAAATTTTCTGTTTTTTTTACTATTTCAGGGGCTTTTTTTTAGCAATTTCTAAAATTGTTTCTGGTTTTATGCTCACTGTATCGCGCATGTAACATTTGATTCTAGCATAGAGTGTTGGTTTGCTCTAAACGTAATAACCTAAAATAACCCACAGAGCAACTCTCATGTCAGATTCAATTGATAGCCATTTAAGACTTCATACCAGAAAGATCTTCCCAACGCAAACAAAATCCTAAGCAAACACCAACCTACAACGAATCGAATCAAATCAAGAACGACAGATTTTCCTCCCGCTGTGCCACGTGAAAATCGCTCATAGCTACCTGGAGGCGTGTTTAATGGTCGGATCATTACGCTTTACGAGTTGGACACAGCGAGCATTCGGGAACGATTCGGAATGGATTGGCGTGTTCGGAAGGCAAAGGCGGAGGCCACACGTAGTGTCTAATATTTGGCAAAAATTAAATCTCCTCAAGATAATCATCGGTTGGCCGCTTGATGGCGCATCATAATCGTCCCATTTTATCGGTTAATTGAGGGTAAATAATCGTTTAATCACGGTTGCTCAATGGTAGGAATTTAGTAGCAAGGGGCGTTTGTTCTATTTTAATGTCCTCAGATCATTAAGGTCCTGCCAGAGATGAGTTTGTTGTTCAAGGGCAAGCAAAACATTCCGCTTTGAGTGCATGACATTCGAAGGTGTCCTAAGTGTCCGTTCAATGTCATATCACTTTTTTTCATAATCCCCATAACAGTGGTCTTTCGACTAACAACTAGCGACAATGCAGTTGATCGCTTCTTCTCTTTTTAAATAAATACCCACTTGGCAGTGGTATCGTGACTTACCCAAGCGTGGTCATGGTGACGATCGTGTACCAGAACGCGGCCGGAATCGAGGTAAAGTTGGTACCGTCCACGTTCTTCTCCGCGTAGAACATGACCGTGGCGAAGATGATGATGGCCATGGCAAGGGAGAACACCAGGAACCCAAGCTCGGATGCGCACGATTTGAGCGTGTAGCCCAGAATGCGCAAACCTTGCGAGTGTCGCGAGAACTTGAAGATACGGAAGACGCGAAACACTCGGAGCGTCACGAACGCACCGGACACATCGTCGTTGTCGGTGATGCCGAGACCGATGTAGTACGGCAGGATCGCAACCACATCGATGATGCTCATCACGCTGCGCACAAATTTGCACCGGTTCGGTGCGGCAAACAACCGCAGCAGATACTCCGCGGTAAAAATCATGACGCACGCCGTGTCCAGACAGAAGAAGACGATTTTGTAGCGTTCGCCACAGGATAGCGTACCGGCACGGCCCGGCCGCACCCCGCACGGCACCGTCTCGACGACGTTCGCCATCACAGATACAGCAATGAAGAAGCCCGTGACGTAGTAGAACACGAGCGCGGCAGTGGAAGTATGCGGATTCTCGAAGGCGCGCCACATCCGTTGTCTGATGTTGGTCAGCTGCTGCAGGTTGTTGTCGCTGTTCTCCGACAGCTTGTCATCCATCAGCCGCTCGGCGTTTTCGCGCTTCCGATCGCGGTAGTCCTCGTAGCAGCAGTCGCCGATCACGTCCGGCATGATGCCAAAGAATGCCAGCTCCTCGTCGTAGCTGAGCAGACATTCGTGCCGTGGGTAGTGGAGCTTGCCGGTTCGATAGTAGTTGAGAATGTGCCGGAAGATGTCCGGGTCGCGATCGAAGAAGTACTCCTTGCTGTCCTCATCGTAGAAGAAGTCACGCTCGTTCGAGCCGAGCAGCGTGTCCGGGTACTTTTCGACCGTCGTGCGCCACGTTTCGAACCGCCGCCCGGACACGTTGATGATGAGCTTCTCGTCCTCCGAGCGCAGCCGGTCCTTGAACACCGGTGGGGCCGGCAGCGGATGGGACGCTATCGGCACCCAGCCGATGGCCGCCGCCCGTGCGAATGGCAACCAAGCGGCGACCGAAGCCATACTATTCGGTGGAATTTTTCAATGATCCTCCAAGTGCGCAACTACCCACCGGCGAGAGTCGGGGTGGAGTTGGTGGATGTCACCAAAAGGCTACCACTGCAGCAGTGCAGAGCCGACTCGAGTAGCTAACTTCACCAAGAATTCGACACTGGAAACCAAAACCCTGAATCAAGCTGAAGTTCACCGTACGCACTTCAACATAAACTATGCCGCCTTTCTAGAGCTCCCGCACACTATTGCACACAGACTAACACTGCGATGCTACAGCACCATTTAACCGTCAGAAGTACTTCAGTCAGCACTTTGGCATGCAAATGCCAAATCACTCTCGGCAGAAATTACCCTGTAGCTACTGTACGCTTTCTTTGCACTTGCGAAGACGATACTTCCCTGCGGTGTACAGTAAAACCTGCAATATTATTGACCACTCGCACCGAAATACCTTCAGGATATTCGACGCACCTAATCAACTTCTACGCAACAAACACAGAAAGCCGCCAAGTGTCCGGTTTCTTACGGCGAGCAACCGAGATTACGTCTCGTCCAAGAACCTCCGGTGTTGGCACTCGCCGGTGATTAATCACTTTCATCGCACATTTTATCTCGGATGCTCGATTCATCGAACTCGAGCAAAATCGGTCGGTATTCGTGCGGTGCAGTTCTGTTCGACTTTTCTGGATGCTTTTGTCCGCTGCTGTTTGCTTTTGCCTGTTCTTCAGCTAACCACCTACACCGGGTCCCTCTGACACGCGCTGCAGCCCACGGTGGCGAAGAAAATGGCGCTCGGTTCGCGTGCTAGTTGTTAATGCCGGTGGGCACTTTAGGAATCTTTTCCCGCATGTTGCCGTCGGATGGGAGCGTTGTCTGTTCGCAGAGTGCACCACTTGCGGCTGCTGGGACACCAGGGACGACCATCAAATGTGTAACATTCCATCCCAGTCGGCAGGTTGGCCGGTGGACTCAGCGGACTGTTGACATGGGGGCGAGAATGAAGGGAGGAAGAAAATATCATTAGTATAAAGCTGGTGAATATTGCATCCATTATGCGACCGAAAGTGAGCAGATTCCGGAGCAAGATAGAGCGCAAACGATTTGAAATTCGACCTCAGCGCGCTGGATCGAATTCCGCCCAGTGGCGTGTGATGTAGCACACTAACGCCACTGGGCAAGTGTGAAATGATGAAGTGACAAAGTGATATTGAAGACACTGTGGGCGATGATGGGGACGATGATGATGCTGCACACTGACGAACTGAGTGCACTCTCCAGCTGGCAGCAACTACTGCCATGCATGCAGCTGTATGCAAATCAACTTTTCCCCATCCCGAGATAGTGAAGATGATCAGCATAAAGCTGCTAGCCATGATGGCTACTATGAATGCGCTTTCTTCGGTGGCTTTTTTGCTGAGCAAACGCTAATTGATTGATAAGAAAAATGATCCATGGGCCATGATGACACGATGGGTGGCATTTATTATCGAGTTGATTTGATTGATTCTATATTAGGAAGCTTAATGGACTTATCATTGATACATAGCATAAGTAACCAAAGAGTTTTGGAGTCGTTTAAGGCATTGAATATTAATGATGGCTGTGCCATTATATGTTTGAAGACATTAAGGAAGGTTAAAGATCAAACCGTTGTTACTACAGTACTATTAATTGGGAAGAATAATCCAGTGTGATTTATACAACATCACCGCTAGAATTTAATTGATTTTTTGCTCTACTGTGCTTCTTCTTGAGTTTCAAGATTGGCGTGATTTTAGATAAATTTATTTCTAGAGCATTTGAAATTAAAAAGAAAATATTAACTACGTCATAATTGCTATTGTTTTTGGTGACAAACGTTTCTTCTGGATGTTTTTCGATGGAGGCGCCTTGTTCCAGTGACGATAAAACATGCTTAAAACTAAACGTATCCATCGTAAACCATTTAAATCGTGTGAACAAGTCACACTCCCATCACACACTGCAAGACTCCAGCATGCTCAACTGGAATACATTAACGAGCAGTTTCTTTCCCCCCTGGCTGTCGCATTACACGCCCCGAAGTGTCTCAGTTAACAACCGACGATGAAGTACCACTTTGCCATATTTATGAAGAACGTTTCATAGTGAGCAAAGTTTTACAGCTCGCCGTTTGGCTTCATTTACTTCATCATGGGATTGTCATCACCCGGGGACTGGAAAAAGGCTTGAGGGAAAACTTTTGGATGCTTTAGAAGGAGAGAGAGGGAGAGAGACAGAGAAACGGAACGCTAAATCAAAGCACATCGAATGAAAAATCACGTCTGGTAGCGAGTGACCTTACGATCGGCCCAAAGTGATTCATGACCCAAAAGGATCTATCGTTTTTTTAGTTGTTTTTTTTATTCTCCCGAAACAATAACTTTCCAGCTACTGGTTAAGTGCAACAGTATAGCAAAACAGAACAAAAAACGTGCCGAAAGGGATCAGCGCAAATTTATGGCAAAATAATCGGAAATCATGGCAATATTTTTCCCTTAATAGGAACATAAAAGAACCACAGACTCCTGCTCATTCGGCGCTCCACTTGGACAATTCATTTGTGGTGCGCACGGAAATAGCACATGGCAGCTATAATAATTGTCCACACACAAACGACGCCGGTATTGCAAACGGAAGTGCAAGCCTCCTTGGGGTTAAACTGGAAAATGGGAAAACCGATCCTTTTCTTGATCGAAAAGGCACACCATATTTCGTGCCTTGCTTGATGAAGAAGGGTAGAAGAGGTGTGAGAATGTTTTCGCTTCATTAGAAACATATGGTCGTTTGTAGTGTGCCAGTGGGACGGTCAACGGATCGTTTCGTTTTCCATCCCGCTAACCAGATAGCTGAATTGTATTTTTCGCCTCGTGTTTCTTATTTCTTTTTCCGTTACGTGGTACAATTCTGTTCTTGGCCATTCGCTCATTTAAGTCCGTTTTAAATGGCACAACATAAAAAAGCGATTGTCCAAACCACTGAATGATGCCGTAATTAAGATGCAATTCCTGCTGAAATTAATTCTCGTTCGGAGGACCGCGGAACCCCACCAGTGGGGAAGCGGGAAGGCTTCCGGAAGCGATGGTTTAATTGCCTTTCTTTCGATAAAAAATAAGCGTTTTAAATTATGGTTATCGTTTCACCGGCGAAGTCCGGGACGGCCCTGCCGGAAGGTTGATGGATTGATGGGATTTTTATAGCGAGCTGCCAAGGGTTATGCTTAAAGCGATTTCAATTAAAACCGAAACATGCGTTGATTGATAGTGCTTACGTTCATAATCAAGATGAATTTATTGCAACAAACGCAAATGGTACCAACAGCAATAACGTGATTATTATATGTTCACAAGAGCACGGGTTGATCGTACACTACAGTTAGTAAAACGATTTAACCAAGTCAACTTATTATGTTGTGATGGTAGAGAAACATTTCCAGCTTTCGCTTAATTGACATGATTTTCTAATCTCACCAGGTGTATTTTTCAGCAGCAGTCTAATATGTTATAAATATGTTATAGTGGAGTATGAATAATCGTAACATGATGACGTCCCAGAAACATGTACAGTATTCTTTGTAGACCAAACAAAGAGAATGAGTAGCCAATCATATTCTTTAAACCCTCTAAACACTCCGTCTATCATCCACTCATGACTTCCAATGACCTCTGAGATAATTGTCTATTGTACGATCATGGCTGCGCAGACTGCGTCACAAAAATGAGTAAGTAAGTAAGTCGCTAAGGAAGCAGTTTTAAATAGCAACATAACCGACAACGAGAACATAACAAGACGATGAATAACAAACCCATGTTATTCAAACAGAACGAAAGTCAAAGTAAAGCAACTAGGCTGAGGGTAATCTACGGTTAAAGAAAGAGGATAAACTATTGCTTTCTGAGTAACGATCGGTTTAGATGAAGCTGGTTTTTACCGCATCGAATTCCAGAGTATCTGGCCAATGTCATACATCTACGCATGTCTACAGCACACTTCGCAAAATGGTACTTAATAAATGAAGACATTTTTCGACCAAATGTATGACCTACTGACCTTGGGAAGATTAAATTATCAGAACTCTTTATAGAATCGCGTAACGCATCAACCTATCAACAAAAGAACAGAACGAAGAGAAGCCAGCAGAGCTATTCTAGCCATGCTATGCTATGCTAGTTTAAGCTTGAAGAAGGCTTTATTGCATAACTTGAATACTAAAGTTTTTGGAACAGAAGAATTAGTTCTGAATTAGTTCCAAAAGTTAAGAGAAACCTACTAGTAAGCGAGACATCCCAGAATAGAGAGCAATGGAAAGGAATAACTCGTTGGCCGGCACGACACTACACACGAAGCGGATACATTACACTCATACGCACTATTTGAACTTATAACACTTCTGCACACAACTGCACTTCAGCTTACGGATTATGGGTTTGTAAAAATACTTGCACAGAGCGTAGTAAAAATACATTCAATGCGTACGCTGAATGGCGGCCGAATGTCACTTGTCATTTTAAACAAGCAAAATAAGTATGCCTGACCAAAAACATGCCGTTCAGCTGATAGCACCTTATCGCTCCGAGTTGCAGTTAACATTTTTGACTGATTTTGTGCCATAAATTGTTGTTGTTATTTTTTTTATTAACTCTAGATGAATCGGCGGAATAGAATCAACAACGCTAACCAGTAACGTTACACGGAGATGTTGCTCTGCGTGACAAATACGAATGTCAACAATTCCGTTGCTTGAAAATTGAATCAATATATACCAGAGAGGCAAAAAAAACACAGCATAGACAACAATTTCAAAACAAACAGATTAAAAGATTCACTTTTTTTAAATAGTGTATTATTCCACGCATATGCAAAATTCCAAACGTCTGATTTCAATGATGCATATTAAAAGAAAAACATTGATAGTGCTTTATCGCCCTGGGATGCATTCTCTGAACTAAAACACAGTAACAGTTCCGGTAAATCTTTGTAAGCATCGCATCTGTCGGTCATCTCGACGTAAATGACTGATAGTATAGCACACATTGTTAACTTGCCAGCAATGAAACAGTTCAGTTGATCAGGTCTGGTGGGTCAGTTCTGGTGTGGGTGCTTAACAGCAGTGTTTCTCGTTGGAGAAGAAATCCGCAAAAATGTGAGTTTTCTTGCCCGTGCAATATTAAAGCTAACTATTTCATTGTTATTAACAAAACTCTTGTTACCTTTACAGGATCCTCAAATTCGTTTTTGTGCTATTTTGTATAGTTTTGGCAACAGTGGCAGAAAATGAAGAACAGGAAGAGTCGACAACACAAAACGCAGAAAACGAGGAAGTGCGGAAGTTTCTAAATGAAATTGGCAGTTTGGAAGGAACAAAGCTCACAGTTGGCGAAAGATCAATTGATTCGCGTGATTGGAACACGTTAGATGTTTTCCCAAACATCTCGACGCTTATAATAAGGAAACAAGGGCGATCTCTGCAAACTAATATATTCGAATGGACTAAAACACTCAGCCAGGTTTACATGGACGATAACCTTCTCACAGCAGTTCCAAAGGAAGCACTCTCTGTGCTGACTTCCCTAACAGTCCTTTCAATCAGCAACAACCGCTTGGAAGCACTCAGTGACGGTGATGAGTTTATGGGCCTAGTTCATTTGGAACATTTATACCTTGATCGCAACTCGATCAACGTTGTGCATCCTCACACATTCGCTTCCCTGCGGGAGCTAAAGCAGCTTGGTCTAAGTGAAAATCGGCTTACAGCGCTCGATGGACTAATACTGCCACCGGAGAACCAGTTGGAAATGTTAAGTGTAAGCCACAATTACGTCAAATCGATTAACGAGTCCATTTTCAATCGAATGAGAGCTTTGAAGCAACTTTCGTTAGATGGAAATCTATTGGAAACGTTGCGTGATAATACCTTTGCAGAGCTACGCGAGCTACGACGAGTCGATTTAAGTGATAATTTTTTGAAATCTATACCATCCAAGCTGTTCGCCTCAAACAGAAAACTGGTGGAGTTAATTCTAGCGAGAAACCTGCTCGAAAAGCTTCCTGTGGATGTGTTCCGTGGATTGAATCATCTAGCTGATTTAAGCCTTCAGGATAATCGGTTTACCGAACTACCCGAAGACATTTTCCGCGATCAACCACTGTTCACACGGCTCTCACTGAGCGGGAATCGTATTGTAAACTTCCAACCGATCTTTCTTAAATGTACCGATGTTGAGTTGCAAAACAATCGCGTGCGGGTTTTGAACAAGATTTCTTTCGACACAAACGCGACATTGGTAGAGCGTCTATTTCTTCATGGTAACGAAATTGCATCGATCGAACAAAGTGTCTTTGAAGGGTTGCCGAAATTGGAAAACATTTACTTGGATTATAATCGCATCACGGAACTCTCGCCGATGCTATTCCACACGAACCATGAGCTTCAGCAGGTGACTCTCTCCTACAACCGGCTGTCGGTGTTACGGACGAATACTTTCTCCGGTTTGCCGCGACTTCATCAGGTTGACCTATCCTACAACCAACTGAGCGCTATCGAACCTGCTGTTTTTCACGACTCTCCGGTAGAATATTTAAATCTAAACGGAAACCAGCTTACAACTCTCGACGATTGGGCATTTTCCGGCATAAATCTACTGTACCTATTTGTGGATTCCAATGCAATCGATTCGCGGCTGACTTCGTCTGGAATGGTGTTGGATGGGTTGGTGGACTTATCAGCTGCCAACAATCACATCGCATCATGGGAGGCGTTCTGTACATCAAACTTTACCCGCTTGACATCCATCAACTTGTCGAACAACTCACTAACATCGATCGAAGGTGGTTGTTTGGATCATCTTCTGCCACGGGTCAACAACAGTTTTGACACGCTTCCAATTACAGTAAATGTTGCATACAACATACTTTCGGAGGTTCCCGTGCTTGCTGGGCGCATTCAGTCGCTAGATCTCAGTGGTAATAATGTGTCAGACCTGGGCGATGGGTACGCATTCCAGTGGTATCAGCAAACGGAGACGCTGATTTTGCAAAACACTTCGTTGAGAATGGTTCGCTCAGAAAGCTTCAAATTTTTGCAGAACTTGACGCAGCTTGTGATTAGTTCAAGCACTTTGGAACTGATAGAGGAGGATGCTTTCCATGCTCTAAAGCTTCAGAAGTTATTGATAAGCAATTCATCCTTGGTAACACTCCCACCTTTACTACTGAAAGGGCAAACTGCCCTTTATGATGTGTCATTGGCCTTCAATGCGCTATCTCAGCTGTCATCCTCTTTCTTCGCCGATTGTGCTATGTTGGTAGAGATAAACCTTTCTCATAACAGAATAACGACTGTGGACCAGCTCTGGTTTCAAAATTTGACCGAACTTAAAACCATCATGCTTGATAACAACTTAATTACACAGCTCCCTGCAAATATGGTCCCCACGAAACACATCCTCAGAGCACTATCGCTCGCAGGAAATGCGTTGAGCTCAATCTCCGATGCAGATTTCTTCGCGAATGGTTCAATTTATCAGCTGAACCTTTCAAACAATAAGCTGGAAGACATCGATATTCTCGAAAGCAACAATATCATCAACATTCTGGATGTTTCTCAAAACCGATTGCAGCGATTGGTTGTTCGACCTAATTATCGTATCCTGGTAGCCAATTCCAATAACATCACATCGCTACGTTTGGAACCCGTTTCGAAATTTGAACTCGTATATCTTAATCTCGCGGACAATCAGCTGGACCAACTCGATCTCCAGATTTTCGATGTGCGAACGCTTAATGAGCTGGATATATCGGAAAACCGGCTTGACGTGTTTCCATTCGAGTTGGTTTACAAGCTAAAGCAGCTGAAGAACTTGATCGTGTCTAGAAATAACATACGCACATTGCCATCGACGGATATGGTAGAACCGTTCAAGCTCCAGACGCTTGATCTATCGGAAAATCCGCTCGAGGAGCAGCCGAATACCTTCCTGGACTCCTGCGTTGTGGATAATCTAATCGTGACCGTAGCAAAATGAGCCGCATCAAGGCGGAAACCGGATTCGCTGAACTATTTATAGTGAATAAAGGTGTCCAAATAAAACCTCGAACCCATAAATGTCGTTTTTGAATGGCTTTGTTACTCGAATGACTGGATGTTCCGGGACCGTATCACCGGCTTTATTTGTAAAATGTCATGTAAAGTTAATCAACCTGTGCATACACACAAACTCCGCACACGCAGCCGATTGCTAGAACTTTGATGCCAGCGTACGATGACTTGAACGTTGCGGACCAGCTCCCTGGTTGGGTTGCATGTGTGGTGACACCATTAGAACGTGTGTCCAGAAGGGTGGAAAGCGTTAGCATGAAAAGTTGGCAACTTCCATTACTATCAATCATTCTTCACCCATGGATGGCATGAATGGTACGGTGTCTTTCTCTCTTACTCTCCACAACGGTGGAACCATAATAACGCTGGGGTTTGGCGAGACTTTGGCGTCGCTATTAGTGGAACATGGCACCCAAATGAGGGTTGAAAGTTTAATTAGTTCTGGAGCGAGTACCAATGTGTGACGGTGGGTGGCTGTTTTGGTTTTTATATTATGGAAAAGTTTACCCAACAAAATTAATTCGAGAGATACACTACACCGTAGCAAACAAAAATGGTACAAAAATATACAAAAAAAACTTTATAGCTTTGATGTTGTAGGCAAAAGCGATTTAGTATTCCTGTTGCATTCTATTCAAAAGAAGATTTATTATTCGTTTTTGTTCAACTATTTATAGTAGAACATTTATTTGCTTGTGCCGCTTATGAAGTTTTTTTTTTGCATTTTCAGTCGTTTGAATGACGTTTAATGAAATTAGAACTGCTTTCCGATTTTAATACACAATTTTATCTTTGATAGAACCTGTTTTTTCAATAAAAAAAACTTAGGGTTTTTGTTCCTTTTTTTCTGAAGAAGGAAAAGTACAGGGGAATTACATTTAAATTTATTAAACGTGCGAAACATAAGAAGTTTGTTGATATAATACAAATAATGCAAATGGAAAATAATTATATAAACATCATCTTCAACAAGCAACGAGGTGTGGCTTCATTTCGTGCAATAGATTTGAAGGTTTATTCCCCCTTTACCTTTCACTCTTACCAGAAAATCAAATGAAAATGCAAAACAAAATCGAACCCCACAGTGAAAGCGCACCCGAAATAAAGCAGCTTACGGTAGTAAGAAATCCATTTGCCGCACAAGTAGGTAGTGCTCAACCCCAGCATCTTCCCGTTCGAATGAATTGTCTTTTTCACACCTTCAATCCGGTTAAGAAAATTGAGGGTAAAAAATCGTCCCAGAGTTCCAGCATAACCGCACCTCACTGCGCACAACTGTACAGTGTAAGTGGATGAAATTAACTTTTATTCGTTTCATTTCCTGCCGTAACTTCCTTTCGATTCCGTAGTGACGCAACCGGTACGAAGCGGAGGTGCCGAAAGATGGATAAAAAGGCGCAATAATAATAAGAGAGAAAATCTATCCTCTCATTGTCAGTGGATACAAAACACGTTTTCCCCCGGTGTAGTCCTACGAGCACGGCAAGTGCAAGAAAGAAGCAGCGTGCCCTTTTTCCCAGTGTGCTTCGTGGATCGCTGTGCCACTGTTATCGAGTCACTCTCACTATCGTCTGGGGACACATTCTTTTTGCCGGATTTTACCACTTCCCGCTCCACAACGTTTCGGGGCTTCGAAATGTTGGGCAAGAAAACGCAGCATCATAACAACGAACTCCGAAAGCGGCTTCGGAACGACCCATTGCTCTAATGAAGCAGCAAAACTTCCCGGACAAGGATGCGCTGGGAAGGAAATTTATTGTCACGATCGTTATCTGTCCCGGTTTGAAGTGGTTGGCAATGGTGGCTGGCAGTAGCCTATGATGCCTTCACGATCATTTACAAACAATGCCGCGTAAATGTGGCTCATCTAGCGTCACGTTCGCTATCGGCACTGGGCCCGATCGTCCCTCGTAGGGAGTAAGATGCCTGGCCGGTGACTGCTTGTTTTCGCCATTCCGTTCCAGGGGCGCGATTGGACGGAAGTGTGGGTAATTTATTAATGCAAATTGGGATAAATTTAGGTCAACGAATTCATAGTTGCCAATGTCCGGGTGTCGTTCCAATCCGGGTTGGGATCGTTAGCCCTCGGATCGGTCGGTTCGCGATAGGTTCATAAATAGCTCCCGGGCTATTTCCCAGTGGAGTACGCAACAATCGGTGGAAGTGTATACTTTTGTCAAGATGTAGATGGTACAGTACGGCTATCTTCTTCCCGGTTCAAGAGTTGTTACACGCTGGTGTACAAACCGAATTTATTTCACAGAACCGGTTTGTTAGCTACATTAATGCAAGCTCGATTTAGTTTACACTCATTTTTTCTCTTAAAACTAAGTCCAACAATGAATAAACTAAAACTGGTTTAATGATGTCAAAATTCATCAGTGTGCTACATGTAAGTATTTTAATTGAATTAAATGTGTGCTTATGGTCTATCTAAATGTTTGCCTGGGAATCTGATTTAATCCATTAAATTACTTTAATTCGTAATTTAACTTTCGCGGTGCATTTCAAACACTTCCTCAACGAAACTACTCTTTTCTCCAATTTCCACTACCCCGCACAGCCAGTCGTGTGCTTTTGCTGATGGAAACCATCGCAAACATACTGCACTTTGCTCCAAAGAATTTTACCTCGGGTTTTGGTTGGAAAATGCTACACAAAACGCATCGCTTTCCCATTGCCACACCTTTCGCGTATCCGAAAATGCAAATGGTCGTTTTGCCAGAATTAGCATATTACACAACGGAGCGCTCCGAAAATGGATTGCTTCCGCTGTTTGTCCATGTGGATAGTCGACGTAGCAAAGTGTGTAGTACTGTGTGACACCTTCTGCATTACGCTTACGCCGTAGGTTAGAAATAGACGTACGGACGAGCTCTCTTGTCTGTGTGTTTGTGTGCATGTATGTGACACAGTGGTCCTTCGCTAGCTGCACTTTTCAAATCCACCAAGAACAGCATACTAAGATGGCGAGTTGGTGGTGAGCAGAACGTAGCGAGGTAGCGCCATAATTGTCCCCATCGCGCAAAACGTTTACCGTGCCGCGTGTTACTGAAAAAGTACACGTACGCGAATCCAACGATAACATGTCGGAATGCATAACTCCTTGGTAGCTGCCTCTTGTGCTGGAATGATCGAAAGGGAGGGAAACTTTACCATTCTCAGCACACGGAATGCTACACACCAAACGGAAGCGGTACGAGTTAACCTGCTTTTTTTTCTACGGGCCAAGATTGACTGATTGACAAGACAAACTTTTTCCTGAAATTGGAATCCTTGCAACCGGAAATAGATGTAGCACGGAAATAGTTTTGCCCCACAACGGGGTTTGAGAAGTATGTGGGTGGTTTGAAATCAGCAGCGGTCTCTTATGGCTTGGTGGGATATATTTTCACTCCTACCCGGACATTCGTAACTGTAAAAATGTTTGTATTCTATCTCTCTCAGGACAAATTTAGCAATGTTTTTCAATGGCGCTGCGTGCATTCAATTACGCCAGACCGTTTCGATCCGAAAAATGTGCTCATTTCATGCATGACTTCCTGGGTGATTTATACCATCGCGAAGAAAAAACAATCTGCTGGAAGTACAAATACCATTTAAAAGCTACTTGGCATTTTCCCACATAACATTTATCTTTCCTTTACTTGTGCTTAACATCTTGCAGACTACTTTCAACCTACCCAGACCATGAATAACCTTTCATAGAGACGAAATATTCATCTGCTCCTCCAGAAAAGAAAACATCTATGCAAGAAAAGTTCTAACAGTTGTGAAGAAAAGCAATTTCAAACAGACTTCCAACTGAGGGGTCCGTTTTGAACCGTCACAAAATGAAAACTCCCACGCCATCGGTTTTCCCATCGCGTTCTTGGTCTTATCAGACAGTTCGTTTTAACCGCGAGGAAAATATCAACACAGGACACATTTTGGCTCGGTTGATGAGTTTTTTTTATAAATTTTTCACATCGCCGTACCCCGGAAGAATGTTTTTTTTTTTGGAATAAATTAATTGAGATTGATTTTTTTTTCAATCGACAACATCGCAAACTCTTTGCGACGATAGCAACCGTGATAACGAGGGAGACATGATGTTGTACAACTGAACATTGAGAAGTTGTTTCGTATGAAGGATGAGGGTTTTGTTTTTACAGTCCAATGAAAATCTAGTGTAGGAGTTGTAAATTTAAAACGAATGCCGATTGTAACGAAGTATGTTGAACAAAGTGTTGTGTTTTCTTTGCCTAAGCTCTAGTGGAATGCAGTCTTAGTTTTAATTACCTATTGAATGTGATGATACACTTGTCTGTAGGTAGCAGATGGAAATGCCTGCAATAAAAAAAACACAACACAAATATGTGATTAGTATAAATATGGTTAAAACCAGAATGCTCGAAGCAGTTACTTATAAACATAAAATCACAACAATAAAATTATGAAAATATACATTAATTTATAGAAATGTGTAGGAAGTTTTGACATTTCGTTTCTCATTTTAATAAGACATCGTGTGTATTTTGATATTGATTTTTCGCGAATATCATGATATCAGTACGTTATAGCTTGCTCGAGGGGAGGTCCCCGACACATGCATATGACACAGTGAGCTTACGCCTCGTATTCTAATTTACTCCGTTTTATCAGTCTGACACGTGTCACAAACTTCACATAATAAGATTATCGTCCTTTATCGGTCGTTTGTTTTTGCTCCAGAGGTGGTAAGAGATTGCGCACTGTACTCAGTATTTTCGTATCTGAATGCGGGGACATGAACAAATGTGGGTATAATTTCGATTTCATTAAGATAGAAGCAGAATTATTTGCACTTCTTAACCAGTTTCACTAGGTTCATGTACTTTCTCCACTGGAAGTTATTAATAATTGAGAAACATGCAAATTCCACTTAAACATTGATGACCTTAGCAAAAGGTTGATAAAAGTTGTCTTTAAAATGTCTTTAAGAAGTATAGAAGTATAATATAGAGCTACTACTTTCATTCTCATACTGTGTTGTCTGGTACTTGTTTGGTGGAAGTTCAGTAACAGTATTTTCTATGAAACACGATTCCAAACGTTTGTAGCGCACACAAATCCTCCCAAGTCCACACACAAATTTGGAAACAAATGATCGTAAAAGTGAAATGTGCTTCCGAAGTAGAGTGTTGCGTTCTTTTCCTCTTCGACGTAACATTTCTAACCATCTTTGAAGCCATACGCAAGCGAAACAAATAAAACATAAGCAAACAACAAGCGTGTCATGGTTGTGTGCAGAGATCACAAAATTCTCCCGACCTACCACGAAACGTATTGCGTTTCCCTGGAGGACGATGGTATTTCGGCAAAGGCGAAAAGGTCATCCCATGCACGAACGCAACAATGTGCAGTGACCGTACCAAAGACCCAGCGTGGTACAAGATTTTCCGCCCGCTGCCAACGGCGGTTGTACGCACTCGATGGCTTTCGCAACCGTTGGGAACGATCGTCATAAAATCCGCACCAAAGCTTTTTAGCCATCTTTTTATTTCGTACCGAAACCGTTCGCCGAACCGATTGCCGGGAAGCAACGTCCTTCTGCGTTGGTTGAAAGTGACCAACGGTAGGGTGCTGCGTAAAGCGTACATCCTATCGACATTGGAACGCTTGTTAGCGGACGAACTGGCAGGCTTAGTGTGACCGGTACTTACCGGTTCTCGCACTTAAGAACCTGTACGGACACGACCCGGGAGTGTTCAGTGGCAAGTGTACGTATGGATTTTGTACGGGTCAAAGGGAAAGAAAAACCTAGTTGTGGGCGTCGGAGAGAGAGATGGGGAAGTAAAGATGATTAAACGATGTAATAAAGCGTACGAGCTTGGTGTATTGCGCAAAAAAAGGCGCGTCCTTACGGTGCCCGTCGCCATGGTGACCTTTTGTGCTTAGATTAGAGCAATTTCTTTTGAATTTGCTTAAAGTCATCCATCATCGGCTTAATGACGCTGAAGAGCCCCCGGAGTCGGTGCGAGTGTGTGTGGCTGCATACAGCACAAACGTATTACAACAATGCTCACTACTCATCCACTGCCAGTACTCGTTTGTTTTGTCCTGGTCCGCTTAGTCCCTTGGCCAAGGTTGAGACATTAAACCCCACAAGGAAATGATTATGATTAAGGATAGTTGTTTCTGTCCACCGGTGTGTTTCATCTGCATCCACGTGTAAGCAACCTTTCTGCTTACAAAACATATTTTCCAACGCACCTATTCATCTCACTCCATCCCTTTCCAGGCTCATTTTGTCACGAGTGGTGGATGAATGTGGAAATATTTTGTCCACCATTCAGCATAAATGTTTATCATTTTTAGCGTCTGACGCCCATTTTTCCGTGCCGTCATCTATCGCAAGGAAATAAACACGCACACTTACATCCAGGAAGTGGATCATCTTCAACATCCCTGCGGGACTGTAGCTACTCACGATATAAGCGACGAACAAAAACAGCGAATGGAAGAGAAAACATTACACGGAAACCGCGTATGGTCCCGGAATGGTCCAAATATCCGGTGGGATGGCCAACGGTGCTGAAGCAAATTGATTGACTACATTATTCAATATGGCAGTGTGCAATTTCTCTTCGCGGTCTGGACACGCTCCCTCCGGGAGGGAGTTGGCGTCGGCACGATTGGACTGTTTGATGGGAATGTTCTTTTTCTTTCGGTCAAAAATTGATGGTTCGGTTCGTTTGCATGTAGACGATGAGGTTAGGTGGGTGGAAGGTTGTTATTTTGCAAAAATGTTGTCAACGTTCGCAATCAACATTACGCATTATGGCGCTGTACTTACGAGATGGCAAATAAGAAACGTTCCTTCAAGGAGTTTGTTTTCGTAGGTAGAGGAGCTTTTTTCCGCGAGCTTTGAGGCTGAAGAACGTATTTATAGAATTTTTAACTTTGTTGTACTTAATTCTTAACCAAAGAAAATGTTTTAACAATTCTGTAATATGCGTCCAGTGCATAAGGATGTTAAGTAATTTCTAGCAAGCTTGCAATAGTGAAGGCAATATTCTTTAAAAAGGGGAATTATCTGACTTATCTGATGTAGCAGTATAACAATAAAATAGCTTCATGTCAAAGATCCATGACGATATGAGATATAAAAGACAGGTTCTTTTGAAGCGTGTATAAGGTGTAAATAGAGTTTGACTGATGAGTTACGGAAAATTATGACATGAAGTGATTATAAATTGTTTTTTTACTCCAAAAACCCAGATTGTTTTCAAATAGAAAAGGTTATGATGTAGTACTAAACAGAAAATGTGCAATACCCTTTCCAGACATACAATTTGGTACTATTTCTTAAAATACGATACGAATCGAACCTAATCAGAGTTGATACAACAAGGTCTCCGAAATCGAACCATCGCATGGAAGTGTGTTATGATGCACACCAAAAACCAATCGGAAAAGAAGTTAGTTTTCTCTTCCCTACCACGTTTTCGCTCAACTTTCGGACCTCGAAAAGATGGTTACGACTGTTGAGTAGTGGAGTACACTAGGTGTGAGAGGTGTGTACACTAGAAGTGCGGTGCGCTGGTCATAGAATGTAAATGTTCCTATTGACCTCGTCGTAATTCTTTTACCAGCTGTAGATAGAGAATGTACGAGCAAAAAGCATGTTCTGTACGGGTAGAAGGCTCTCATTCTATTACAACCTTCCCTTACATTCCTTACCCCTTCGCCCATCTTTCTTCGGGAATGGGAGGAAGGACGCACGAAAAAGCGCCAAAAAAAAGTAAAAGTTGATCCGGTACGGAACCGGTTCCCGATTGGTATTTGAATAAATCCTTCGAGGCGATCCGGACTTTGACCTTTTCGAATTCGGAAACGAGTGTTGACCTGCTGATCCGCACACAGGCTTGGGTTTTAGAGGTTTTTCTTGTTTTGCAGTATGTGCGCTTGGTTGCCTTCGTTGGAACAGTGTTTTTACCGTGGGATGTGGGAGTGAAAGTTCAATTTAACCTTCTACCATACTTTTTGATAGCCGTTCCAGCCGTCGCACTGTGGTCAGGTTTGATGAGATTTTTCTCTTCATCCTTGGGATGTGTCCATGCACTACGGTTTTCCCGTCGGTGAAACGGATGAACAGTATTAAGATGGATGTGAAAAAGAAACAGCAGGTCTCACTAAGCTGTAAGCATTATGTATCGCCACAGACGGGTTTGATGGGGGTTTCACCGACATTGCATCGACCACAAACTTCGGTATCGGCCGTAGCAGTAGGAAAACCCGCGTAAACACATAATAAACGCAATCTAAACAACGATGACGCAACGTAGACGTAATCCCGGAGAAAACTCAATTTTATTCACTGACACAGAGAGAAAAAAAATACAAAAACTGTCTGAAAACTTCTACAGCGAATAAAAGAGAGAGAGAGAGAGAGAGAGAAAATGAAAAGGAAGAAAAGAGGAAAAAACGACGAGTGGCTGTAGAAATGTATTAATAAATTTTCATTAAAAATAAACAAAGCCGATTCTGCCGGATGAAATTTATCGTTTCTGCACCGCCATAAAATCGGTTGAAATATGCGCCACCGGGTAGTAGCAGTAGTAGCTACTGGTTGGCGATCTTTCTCACTTGGCTAGTTGTTGTATGATTCGCTTTAGTACCGGTTCACTGCAGTACGGTGCGAAACACGGCACGGTGTTCTGAATGGAGCGAAACGCAACAGCAGGTAAGAACGATCGTACGAATTGCCCATTGGCAGGACTGAAAGCGACCTTGTAGGTTGTTTTGGGGTGGGTAAAATTTCCCACCGTATATCGGCAGAAACCGGGGAAAAGGGGTTTGGGTAGGATCATCTCTTTTCCGAAAATTGGCGAAAATTATTATCAGCAGAATCAGCGACTTTTGGGTAAGTTTGTGTGCCGATACGCACCATTGTAGGTGGAATAAAATTGCCCACTTGGCAGGTAAACGATCCGGTGGTGCTTAGGGAGTTAGAAAACCAGCACAAGGTGCACAAAAAAAATCACAAATGTAAAGCTATATACGATGAAGTGTGCTCTAATCCGATCTCTTTCGTTCAAGCCTAACCAAGATGTTTTTTTTTCGCGTAATAGTGGGGAAAACGTTCTTAAATTCGATTTCACCTCCCAAAGGACGCAATCACCCGGAAGGTATACCCGGCTTATTAATTAGGCTTTAGATCGTAATCTAGCGAATATTGAGAAAGGTTGGGTCGAAATTGGTCCATAATTATAAGGAGAGCTTAAAAATGGATTCTTCATACGCACACACTCACAAAAGTATGTTAATACTGTGCGTTTGAGACCATCATGCGGATTAATCATATCTTAGCGGGTTTTAAATCACATCCAACAAACCAAAGCCTTTTTTCTTGTTTGGGTATTCCGCATGAACAAATTTTACACATTGATAAACTGATTTAATTAGATTCTTATTTGTTAAGCGATTTGTAGTCATCGTTTTTATTGTACTTTATTTTTATACTAAGCATGACTTCGGCTCTTTGCGTAATGGGATATCGATTAGGCAGCCAGTTCCACATAAAAAGTCTCCGCGAAGTGCACAAACCCGTCATCCGTAGAACAAACGGCTATAAAGTAAAAGACGGGAGCGAACGAATACTTACTCTGACATAATGATTGATACATTTGCAATAGCAATGCCAGGAACGATTAGAAGGAACGGGGTCCGCTGAAAGCCACAACACACAAGCAGAAACTGGGCAGTTTCCGGTACCGGCATACCAATGGAAAGTCGTATCACTTCTTCATAAATCAAGCAAACCAAATCCTTATGATTTATTTCATCCGACCAGTCACCGCTACCGACTACCTAGCCGGAGCTGAATGCGAATCAAATTGCCGTTTTGTGATAAATTTTGGGGGAGAAAGTTTAAAGTTCAAAGCAAAAAAGGAAACAAGAAAAATGGAGCAATTCCCGTTCCAGAACCTGTTTTACAACAGTCATACATTTTCGGAAAAACATTTTCCTCATTTTCACAAACTCATCATTGCGCGCGTTGCCTTATCACCGCACTGGTTGAGTAAAAGGGTACCAAAGCTTTCGAGAGCTTTGCCCGCGAGCCGTCTGGATTATGGTATGGAAGTTGGTCGAGTAAATTGAACTTTTCCATTTTGCCATTGGGGTAGCGCAAACAGGCAATCCAGGACATTTTAAATAGCAAAAAGCGTAGGATATGGTCTTCATACGAGCATGTTTTTTTTTATCTCACAACTCGCTTAAGGGCGAATGTAGTGCAAATGTTGAAAACGCAGAACAGTGCACAATGAACCATATCGAACGACAGCGAGGTGAAAGTAAATTCTTCAACCCTTGTTTATTTGTTTGTTCATGTTTTTTTAAGTTGAATTGTTTATTTTTAGATTATTTCAAGTACCCACAACTTCTTTATGCACTGTCTTGGGAATTAGTATTCGAACTGAAATATTGATCTTGAAATAGGTTGAACGAATTAAAGCAAGTTTTACATATCTTTTCAACTGTTTGCTTAGATATTTCAATACTATTTGTTTAATGAGTTCAGATCCTATTTATTAATGTATCGTAGGCCCTAAGTTGTTGTATTTTATCGCATTAAAAGCCCACCGTGCAGTGTAAAAACAATATGAAAAAAGAAACTGGCAAGAGATGTTAGAGGTTCTAAAACTGGTTTTGGGATATTTTTAAAAGTTAAAAAACAGATTGTCACAACCTTTTCCGAATATGAAAAGCAAGGTTTATTGATAATTTCTATTGCTAAACTATTGCTCTGCAGAAATGTATCATCTTACAAACCACCGTAACGACACAAAACATTGTTTACCGGCAGCACCAGTAACGCTCTCGGTGGTGTCATACGTTCTCGCAGTGAAAACCTGTGAAGCAGTAGATTTTCTTTTAATTTGCTGCGTTTTTTTCAGCATTTCTCCAGTGCACCAACCGGTGCGGGAATGTTTGTAGGTGAAAGAGCAGTGAGAAAGACAAACCGAACCGGTGCGGGCATTTTTGCCCACTGCACTTTCGCCCACCCCTCCAAGCGAAGACTAATGAATGCATTCATGGTTGCGGCACCGTGCAGCGGTAGCATATGCACCACCGTTTGCCAACCGTAATGCAGTGGTCCTACATCGTCCACGCCGGTCGGCAGTTCATAACCCTGTTATCGTTTTTGCTTCCTTTTTGCCGTTTTCTGGAGGCCACACGTTTTCTTTGCTGCCGGGGGCCAAGTGCGAATTGTGTTGACATACGCTTCGACAAAAAAAAGCGGAAAAAGAGTCACCACAGGAAAACAACTGTCGGAAGGCTGTATTAGGAAGGTTGTACCATTTGCAGCACCTTATGGGGCGTAGAAACATGCCTTCCTGTGAAGCGTTTCCCAACACTTTATGGCCACTAGGAGGTATATAGAAGCAAGCAAGAAAAACTTCCCTGAAAGATTTTGCTCTCCAGTGCGCCATTTTGCATTATAT